>NW_009276967.1:268388-277684 GCF_000150675.1 Verticillium dahliae VdLs.17
GTCCGCCTCCGGAGCGGAGCAGGACGAGGGCGAGCCGGCGAGCAAGTTTAGTTTTGTGTTCCCCGACGAAAAAAAAGGCGGGACCGCGACGGCATTAAGCAGCCGAAAATCGATGCGCAGACGGATATCGGGGCGGGAGAGGGGGGGCGGATCTTGTATGAGATGGGGCGGGAGGATGATTTTGATGAGGAAGAGGATGAGATATAGGCGTCATGGTACACCGCCACCGCCAAAAAGACCACCCAAGTTGGGGAGGACTCGACTGCTGCTCCGGGGTGACGAGAAGAGATGAATGAAGAAATGGCCAGTACTCAGTAATTAGGCAGTACCAAGTGATGACGGTCAGTTCTCAGTGATTACGGTCAGTGCTCGGTGCTTAGGTCAGTACGCAGTGATGATTCAGTACCCAGTGACTATCATGCCAACGTCTAAGTATCCCCCAGCCAAGTCCATTCTATTGTCTTGTGCAGCAAGCCTGAACCTATCCTACACCATTTTGCTCCACCGCGCAACCTCACCTTCTCCTCTTGGCCTTGCCCTTGTCGGCCCCCGAGGCCTTCTCGGCGGCGGCCTCCACCGTGTGCGTCGCAGCGCCGTCGATGGGCTCGGCCTGCTTGTCGAGCAGGGCCTCCCCGTCGAGCAGGGCCTTGGCCTTGGCGCGGTCGGCCTCGTCGTCGTCCTCGCCGCCGCCCTGGCCAAACTCGTTGACGCGCGAGTAGTCGGTCGTGTAGGCCCAGCGCTGGTAGATGTAGACGAAGAAGATGACGTCGTCGCGAAAGGTGGCGAGGCGGTGCAGGATGGGCATCTTGATGGTAAAGGCAAAGAGGTCGTCGATGAAGGTGTTGAGGAACTTGTACATCATGGCCTTGGCGGGCATGTGGGCAACGCTCTTGAGGCGGTAGTTGATGTAGAGCGAGGGCACCATCATGAGGAAGCCGTAGGCGTAGACGGAGCCGACGAGGGTGGCGATCATGTACGAGTACCACGACTTGTGCTCGTCGTAGACGAGCGAGTAGACGGCGTAGGCGATGAGCAGGGGCACGCCGGCCATGTACATGTACTTGAAGGCAATCTCGTCGTACTCCTTGGTCTTCTCCTCCGTGTCGCTGAGCTTGTGCTTGTCCTCAAAGGCGACGCGATAGGGCAAGAGGGCGCCGGCGTCGGCCGTCGTGACGCGGACGTTGACGACGGTGGTGATCTTCCAGAGCTCGATGAGGATGCCCATGGCCTGGGAGCCGAGGATGACCCAGCTCGTGTTCTCCGAGTTGTCGATGAGGTAGAGCAGGATGACGGCCTGCATGAAGGCGTTGGCGAGGATGGAGCGGACCGAGATGCCGACATTGTCCTTCTTCTTGCGGTAGTGGGCAATGTCGGAGCCAAAGGCGAGCATCTCGAGGATGATGTGGGCGACGGTGACGACGGCCGTGATGGCGAGCAGGTAGGGGTTGGAGTCGAGGAGGATCTCCTTGACCATCTCGACCTCGGTGCCGTCGCCGCCGCCGGGGGCGGCGTTGCCAAAGGCGGCCTGGCGGGCCGTTTCCTTGCTGTTCAGCTCGATGGACGACATGAGGCCCATCTGCCAGTAGCGCAGGTTGCCGAGGTCAATGTGGATGGGCAGCTCGGTGACCGTGTCGTTGAGCAGGGTCATGTGCGTGCGCAGCTGCCAGAACTTGTTGACGAAGAGCATGGGGTCTGGGAGGGGGGGGGGGGGGGGGGTCAGCTGGGATTTTGGGAGGAAGACTTGTTGCATGTCTACTCACAGTACCACGAGTTCTGGCCGGTGCCGTCGCGGGCGTCGGTGGGTTCGAGGTGCAGGAAGTGGCGGGTCGCCGGGTGCAGGCTGCGGTGGTCGAGGACGCCCGAGTCGGGGATCGTGGACAGGGTGATGTTGGGGTGGTAGTAGCTGGCGATGACGGGGCCGCTGGGCTCCTCGTCCTGGGCGGCGTCGGCATGGGCGTCGCCGCTGTCCAGGAGGGAGCGCGTCTTGGAGACCTTCTTCTTGGGGAGGTACTGGGTCAGAGGGTAGGCGAAGTGGTAGGCCGAGGCGACGTCGAAGCCGGCGACGTAGGGGTCGGGCTGCTCGCCGGTCAGGGCGAGGTAGAAGTGGCCCCAGAGGGTGACGTTGTGCTGGACGGAGGCGGGCACGGTGAAGGTGGCGTCGGCGGAGCGCTTGTCGCTGTAGTTGCCGAGGTGGAAGTTGGTCTCGCGCAGGACGATCTTGTCGGCAGGCGTCTTGGCGAGGGGCTCGGGGCGGGGCGAGTCGGACAGGGTGACGATGATGTCGATGTGGCTGTCGAGCGGCCACATGGGGGCGATGCGGGCCGGGTTGGGATCAAAGGTGGCGCCGTCGGCGAGCGTCTTGGGACGGAGGACGTAGGGCGGGATGCCGCCGAGGTTGGCGGGGACGGTGTAGACCTTGCCGTGGAAATCGGTGACCTCGGTGGCTCCGCCGACGGGCTTCTTGAGGAAATAGTTGGCGCCAAAGTTCATGGCGGACCAGGTGGCGAAGCCGAAGAGGAGCTTCTGGGTGGTGCTCATGGTGAAGCCCTAGGTTCGTCAGTCGACTGAATGGCTGCATTGTCTCGATGGCTCCATTGTGTCAATGGCAAGAAGAGGGCGACGGCCAAGACTCACGCCCTGTTGTGGAGGCTGCTGGGGAGCACCGGCAGGCGCAGGCGCAGGCCCGGCGCCGCCGACGGCAGCGAGGGCATCGACGTGCGGCATGATGGGAAGCCTCTGGGAGCCTCTGGGATTGTCGGCAGGACTGTTGATGGATCGAGGGTGCTCGAATGCAGGTCCTGTGGCAAGCCGTTGTCGAAGGACAAAGCGATCTTGCGGAGGGAGGATGCGGCAATAGTGATGAGGGCACGATGGAAGTCGAAAGAAGGACCACCAAATCACGGTCGTGATAGATTGCGAGACGGTGGGGACGCCTGGCCTCAGTGCGGTGTCCACTGTGAGTGCAGCCTCGTGGCAGGCTTGGCAGGTGTGGCAGGCTTCGTGCCCTGGGCGCAGCAGTCAGGCCTGCCGGCGGCATCGGCGAATCAGGGGGCGCCGGCAGCCCAGCCACGATCGAGCCGGCTGAACCACGGCAGTCTACCAGCAGTCTACCAGCAGTCTACCAGCAGTCTACCAGCAGTCTCCCAGCAGTCTGACCCTGTGGTCCTAGATCCTGGGCCACTGCGGTTGCTACATAGTACCTCCCTACAGTTGGGTCCTACCTCCCTGGGTAGGTACCTAGGTAGGTAGGTACCTAGGTAGGTAGGGACCCAAGCCACCGAGCTTGCGCTTTACTTGGAGCTGGAGGGCTCATCCACGCCGCAAACTGACGTAACCAGCAATCAATGACTCGCAGCTCTTGAAACGTCCAAGCCCATCACCAGACCATCATCACCTGCACCATCAACCCCAAGAGCTGGATCCATCGGCGGATCCCTGGCATCCTCGAGGAGCTGGATCCAACTCGGCCCGTTGCTACGCGCTCGCGCTCGCTCGGTTCCTGGCAGCACAATGTCTCAACCGTCAGGACCGGACGCCGGACTACACCTACGGCCTGTGGCCTGTGACCTGTGACCCCAATACAATGGCTTTGGTGGGGGGGTGAGGCGCGTTCGGCCTTCGCCACTCTTTGACCTCCTCGACTTCGTTGGGGCTTCTTCTGTCCATGCTTGACACTACATATATTGGATGCAGACCGCCTTGACGTGCTCGATTCGACCTTCTTCGTCCAGTCGCTTTCTTCGGTGAAGTCGCTTTCCCAAAGTCACTCTCTACAAGACGGTCCTTCCGGCAGAACCCCTTCCCAGGCCCCACGCCGTCCAGCGACCGCCTCGTCCTCATCCTCGTCCTCATCCTCGTCTTCGTTCCCAACTCGCCTTCTGACTCACGATACGCCAACGCTCTCGAGCCGACAAGACTTGCATCACATCCACATTCTCTTCAGGCTCTCGTCTCACAGCCGCCTGGCACCGCACGCTGCGCACACACGTCGACGCGACCACGCCCACGCACACGCACACGCACACGCACACGCACACGCAATGGCTTCCGGCGGCCCCTCCCCCCTCCCGTCCTTCCCCGCCTCCCGCTCCGGCACGCCCTCGTCCGCCACGGCCAACGGCACCAAGAGGACCAAGATTTGCGTCTACTGCGGTGCCTCGGCCGGCCTGAAGCCCACCCACATGGAGGCCGCGCGCGCGCTGGCCAAGATCATGGCCGAGAACAACATTGACCTGGGTGCGTACAGCTTGTCTCCCATCTCATCATCGGCCCGTTCCTGCGATGGAACGACCTCGCACAAGCACACCTCGCACGAAGCGTCCCCCACACCATACAAATCCACCCACGTAGTCGTACTACCTGCTTTGGCCATCACTTGTACAAAACTGACATGCAACAGTCTACGGCGGCGGCACAGTCGGCCTCATGGGCGAGGTGGCCAAGTCGCTCGTGGCGCTCGCAGGCCCCGACGCGGTCCACGGCATCATCCCCGAGGCCCTCGTGCGCTTCGAGCGCGACGACACGTACCAGTCGGTCAACGGCGACAACATGCGCATCCCCGAGGAGGCCGTCTACGGGCGCACGACGGTCGTCAAGGACATGCACACGCGCAAGCACATGATGGCCCAGGAGGTCTTCGCCGGCGGGCCCGGCTCGGGCTTCCTCGCCCTCGCCGGCGGCTACGGCACCATTGAGGAGGTGCTCGAGACGGCGACCTGGAACCAGCTCGGCATCCACGACCGCGGCATCTGCCTGCTCAACATTGACGGCTTCTACGACGGCATCCTCGCCTGGATCCGCCGCGCCGTCGACGAGGGCTTCATCCGCGGCGGCAACGCCGACATCCTCGTGACGGCGCCCGATCCCGCCAGTGCCGTCAAAGCCCTCGCCGAGTACAAGGCGCCCTCGTCGACGTTTAAGCTCGAGTGGAACAAGACGTGAGCGCCATGCTGTCGTTGTGGACATGGTCGAGGGAGGACCGAGCAGTCTGACGCAGCGGCGGGTGTGCTTGTGGGGCCGGGCCGCCTTTGTCTGCGGATATGGCTCGCCCGGTGGCCCGGTTTTCACGGTTTTGTTGCTGTCTTCTCCTGAGGGTCTGAGGGTGACTGGCTACCGGACGAGTGTCGGGAAAGGCGTACAGGTTTCGGTCGGGTAGCATGACGCAGGCCATGTATGTACGGTAGCATTTAGACAGACGGTGTTTTGGATATTGACACTTTCTCTCTTCTCTCAGAGGTGCGTCCCTTTAGTGCCCAGATTTGGCCTCAGTATACGTTAATCACCGCCTGCCAAGCTGCTTAAAGGAGCTTGAAGGTGGATCTCGGCCTGGTACAAGCTCCGTCCATGAGTAAGGGCGGATATGCCTGTGAAATATAGGTACCGTACAGGCATCTAGATATACTGCCCACTATATCCTTTGACTTGAATTGGTGACATAATTTCTATCACTCGGCTATCGGTGTTACGAAGTACTGAAGCCAAATTTGGGCACCAAGGGTTAAGTGGGATCCATGAACAGAGCAGAACATACGCCACACACAACACACGGCAAGACACGGCCGTGTACATGCCAACCAATACACCGAGCCTAGAGGCGCTGACGCCACGGAACTGATCGAATGAATTCACCTTGAAACAGAGAAACCTGCCCCCCCCGAAAGACCTGATAAACTCCCGTAAACCAGCGATCAACCAGGCTATGGCTATTTTGACGGTCCAAGGACGGTGCGGCGCGGGCGATTTTTGTCTACATGGATTTATAGTGGCGTTCACAATATCACATCATCATCATGATCATCATCCTTCTCATTCTTGGGCTGACCCTTCTCATGCTTGGGCTGCGCTCCGTAGTCATAAATGGCGAGCGATCAGGTAAAGACAACAAAGCACGCTGCCTGACATGATGCGCAGCACAGACGATGCATCATGACGGCTCATTCCCTCTACGGCCATCTAATAGTACAATGCTTGCCGTCCCTCGGCTTGTGACCCCGGCATCCTACTCGTCCACCGTCATGCGGTCCCCGTCGCCCTCGCCCTCGCCCTCGCCCTCGGCCTCGCCCTCACCGTCGGCTGGCGCGGCCGCAGCGTCGATCCACACCTTGACGTCCTGTCCGTCGAGCACCTGGAAGGGCTCGAGCTGCTTCTTGCCGTCGGCAAAGCCGACGGTGGCGATGCTCGTGTTCTCGACGGTCAGCTCGCGGTCCTGGACGAGGCTCTCGCGCAGGGCGCGCAGGCCGTGGCGCACGAGGTCGTCGCGGCTGCAGGCGGCAAAGGCGTCGACGTTGCGCTCGAGGTAGGTGCGGGCCATCTGGGAGCGGGCGCCAATGGCAAAGGCGGCCATCTCCTCGGTCATGCCCGAAGGCTGGAACTCGAAGAGGTGGGGCCCCGTCTCGTCGACGCCGGCGACGAGCAGGCCGACGCCGTAGGGCCGCTTGCCGTACATCTGCGTGTTGATCTGGGCCTTTTCGCCGATGAGGTCGACGAGGGCGCGCAGCGGCATGGAGCGGCCGTAGGTCATGCGGTGGCCGAGGCACTGCTGCTTCATAAAGTTGGAGAGGACGCGGGCGTCCGAGGTGAGGCCGGCGATGGCGATGCCGGCGTGCTCGTCGACGGAGAAGAGCTTCTTCTGGTACGAGGAGAGCTCCTCGGCGTTGCGCTGCGCGTGTTAGCGGTGTGGCATGGGCATTGCCGCGCGTAGATCGCCGTGCAGCGTAGGTCGCCAGTGCATAGGCAGCACAGGCAGCACAGGCAGCACAGGCAGCACAGGCAGCACAGGCAGCACAGGCAGCACAGGCAGCACAGGCAGCACAGGCAGCATAGGCAGCATCGGGCAGGCAGCATACCTTGACGGCGACCAGGACGGCGTGTGTTTTGCTGACGATGCCGACCACGACGGAGCCCTGCTTGACGGCCTCGGCGGCATACTCGATCTGGAATATCCTGCCCTGGGGCGAGCTGTCGCAGTGTTAGCGGGGAGGCCGGCGGTGGGCGAGGCGTGGCCGTGTGAGGCACGCAGGAGGGAACGCGTACAATGTGACCGAGTCGTTGTCGTAGTTGTTCCTGAACATGCTGGTGCCGGATTGTGTGTGTTGTTGGATGGATTCGGGGGCACAGGCAAGGTCGGAGGGGTAGATTCGGGATGGGCGGTGGTGATGGTTGGGTGTGGTTGTGGTTGTGGTTGTGGTATGGTCTGGTCAGGTCGGAGGGAGCTTCATCAATCGAGCTGCCGTCGAGCAGCGCCCAGCGCCAGGCGCCAGGCAGCTCGAGCTTCGTAGCATCTCGGCGGGGCTGTGGCGTCGCTGTGGCTGTGCCATGACACCTTTTGGTGCATGGGCTGCTTTCAGGCATATGCACATAGTAAGCATGCAAGTAAGAGGATCGGCCGAGGTGACGTTGCTCCGACCAAGAGGCTGCGACATGGACATCGCCAACTTGCACTCCAGCCTCAGCCTCTCCAGCTTCCAGCTTCCACCTCGACCATCATCCCACCATCCGCACCGGACCGCGCGCCAGAAGCTGCAAGCTGTCGCTGCCGATTCTTGACGATCAGACACATCGAGACATATCAGCAGCGCTACCGCCACCGCCGCCGCCACCGCCGCCATGCCGACCGCCGGCCTCAAGACCATCATCGCCCTCTCGTTCGTCCTCGCCGTCGGCTTCCTGCTCGTCATCCTGTCGTGCGCCCTCTACAACGTCTACTACCCGCTGCTCGTCGTCGCCACCTACGTCCTGGCCCCCGTGCCCAACTGGATCTGCTCGCGCTGCGCCAACCCCGACGACTTTGTCGAGAGCTCGGGCGGCGCCATCCTCGACCTCGGCCGCTTCTGCACCGCCTTTCTCGTCGTCATGGGCATTGGTGGGTTTGTCCTCTGCTTCTGCCTAGCCCGTATGCTGACCTGTGTAGCGCTGCCCTTTGTGCTCGCCCACGCCGCCCTCATCCAGACGGGCGCCCTCGTCATGTCCGTTGTCGGCGGTCTGCTGATCTACGGCACCATCATCAGCTTTGGCATGTTCTTCCAGGAGGAGCAGGAGTTTTAGCTCCGGGGGCGGGGGCGGGGGCGGACGCAGAGGCGAGGACGAAGATTTCACGAGGGCCTACGGGTCTGTATTAGTACATGGGACGGCAGGGTATGCGACGGCAGGCTAGGCGGGACGGAGACGGAGGAAACATGATGAACATGCATACAGTATATGTAGGACAAGGTCATTTAGCATGGGGTCGAATCACAAAGATGCAAGTTTACCCTGAGATGTAGTCCTGAGATTTAGTCCTGAGATCCTGAGATTTAGTCCTGAGATTTAGATCCTGAGATCCTGAGATATAGATCCTGAGATATAGATCCTGAGATATAGATCCTGAGATATAGATCCTGAGATCCAGAGTCCTGAGACTTTGATGCCTGAAATAATCCTGCCGATACGTTGAGTATCCCAAACGCCAGCCCATGCACCTCTATCCGTGTTGAGTCTCGCCAGCCAACTCCATACACTCCCAATCTATTCCAGCCATCTGTCCAGCCGTCTGTCCAGCCGTCTTCCAGCCGTTACTGTCAGCTGCTTCAGCTATCAGCTACTGCGAAAACACGCCCAGCGGCCCCGCCAGCTTGGTGAACATCTCCTCCGTCTCGCCCTCGGGCGTGCTGAGGATCGTCACGGCGCCGCCGGCACCAATGTGCCAGACGTCGCCCCCCTCGCCCTCCTCGCCCTCCTCCTCGTCGTCCCACCGCCACATGGTCCGGATGGTGACGCTCCAGTCGCCGCGGCCCGTGACGTCCATGTACCCGATGACGCCCGAGTACAGCCCCCGCTCGCGCCCCTCGAGCTCGGCGAGCAGCTCGCAGCTCCTCTTCTTCGGCGCGCCCGTCATGCTGCCCGGCGGCAGGCTCGCCGCCAGCACGTCGAGGCCCGTGTGGGGGGCATCTGCCTGCGGCTGTATCGGGCCGCGACGGCGTTCGGGCAGCCGGGCGTCGACGACGGTGATCATCTGAAAGACAGAGGCGTACTCCTCGACGCGCATGAGGTGCGGCACGGCGACGCGGCCGGGCCCGCACACGCCGTGCAGGTCGTGGCGCACGAGGTCGACGATCATGAGGTTCTCGGCCTCCTCCTTGGGCACGTGCAGGATGGCCTCGGCGGCGGCGAGCGTCGCGACGGCCGCCGACTTGCGCACCGTGCCCTTCATCGGCCGCATCGAGCAGCCGCCGCGCGCGTCGTGCTCGAGGAACCGCTCCGCGACGACGACACGACCGTCGCGCCCGCCGAGCCGCAAAAAGGCGCCAAAGGGCGCCGGC
>NW_009276967.1:278494-300360 GCF_000150675.1 Verticillium dahliae VdLs.17
TGCGCAGGGCCTCGTCGACGTCGAGAGCGATGATGCTGTAGCGGCCGCGCACGTCGGCGGCGCCGCTGGCGAGCTTGTCGGCGTTGGCCGAGTCGAGGATGATGTGCTCGGACGAGGCCGCCGTGCCGCGGCGCAGCATCTCGACGAGGTCGGGCACGCCGAGGTGTGGCGGCAGCGCCAGCGTCTTGCGCGTGTAGGCGCAGTCGAGCCCGACGGTGGCGAGCGGCGACGTCGTCTCGGTCCACGGCACCGAGGCGGCGTGCTCGTCGGCGAGGCGACGGACTTGGGAGAGGAGGCTCGGCCGCGTGGCATGTCTCGCGAGAAGGGGCCTGCCGTCGCTGGCCGTGACGACGTCTCGCTGGGCCTCGGCGTTCCAGCGCATGGCCTCGCGGAACCAGTTCCGGAGCACGGCGTGGCCGGCGGCGTGCGTGCACACCGACTCGGGGTGGTACTGCACGCCCCAGAAGGGCTTGGCGCGGTGCCTGGCGGCCATGAGGATCCTCTCGCTGGCCTCGCGGTCGCCTCGGTCCTCGCTGGCCCAGGCCAAGGGCAGCAGGTCGGGGGCAACGCTCGGCGCATCCCAGCGGCGCGCAGGCCACGCGGCCGCCGGCACGGCGTCCTGTCCCACGTCGGCGCAGAGGCTGTGGTAGAGCGTCGCGCTGAACGGCGGCACGGCGTGGAACATGTCGCCCTTGAGCTTGCGCGCCACGGCGGCGGGCTTGTGGTGGTCAATGGGGCGCACCATGCCGTGCAGACCGCGACGCAGACGGCGGACACGGGCGCCGGCGCTGAGCACGAGCGACTGGAAGCCGAGACAGACGCCGAGCACAGGCAGCAGATCGTCGTGGCCGAGAGCCCAGATGGCGCGGATGAGGCCTACGTCTGCCTCGTGGTCGGGCGAGCCGGGGCCGGGCCCGCAGACGACGGCATGGTAGTGAGCCAGCTCCCGGCCAAAGGCATGGGCAAAGTCGGGGGATTGAGGGTCGAGCAGAGGCGTGTCGATGGGCAGCACGTGGACGTCGGCGTCGAGCAGCGTCGTCAGCAGCGAGACAATGTTGTTGGTGAAGGAGTCGTAGGCATCGAGGAAGAGGATCTGCGGCCTCATGCTGCCGTGTTGGGCGGTCTGGGTGGGTGAGTGGGTGAAATTGGTAAAGTAGGTAGAGTGAAGAGAGAAGTCGACTGAGGTGAAGAGAGAAGTCGACTGAGGTGAAGAGAGAAGTCGACTGAGGTGAAGAGAGAAGTCGACTGAGGTCAAGATGAAGAGAGAAGATGAGGAGAGAAGTCGAGATGGGCTCCAGAAAAGTCGGTCGGGTAGCGCCGGGATTAGCCCCGACGCTCAAGCGGCGAACCTTGACGATGGAATCAATTGATTCGTGGTGGACAAGAGTTGGACATTGGACATGTCTATCCATGCCGTGAACCTGTGAGCCTGTGAATGGTGAATGCCCGTAAGGTTCATCGCAACTTGATTGAGTACCTGGACGGCAACATGCGTATGCTCTGCAGAAGACGTGACCATGTAGACTGACTGATCAGTACCCAACTATAAAGGTCTGCTAGGACGCCTGCGCCAGATCACCTGAACTGCTGCCATGACACTGAGTACCATGAATAGCCGTCTGCGTAGTATGGCAAGTATGGACAAGTATGGACAAATCAGTTGGGAGATGCTGCCATCGATTGCCCATACATGACCACGGCGCCTGATCATGGCATCTTACTGAGGGTATGCTTTGTCCATCCTCGTGATGACTCGCGACGCCAGTAGACTGGACAAATCGCCAGTGGACTGGACAAATCGCCAGTAGACTGGACAAATTCACCAGAAATGCCAGAAATGCACACCACTGGTTAAAGAGCCAACTGCTAATTAATCAACCATCACTTCATTCACAAGTGGACGTCGGCCAGCCTCGGAGCCAGTCAACCGCGCCATCACGAGTACGCCATACTCTGCTTCTGCCGCTGTCTTCTCGACTCTCTAGATGATAAGGAAGGTGATGGCCGTCTCTACGTTCAAGATGCCCAGGTAAAACCTAAGGGACGTCTTATACTTCCAAGATAATGTAGTAAAAGCTGATAACCGTTCTACTCTCTATACTCTCCAGATGAAGTAAAGCTGCCGAGGAAAGCTGATGGCCGTTTCTACTCTCTAGATGCCAAGTAAAAGCTGATCAGTGTCTCTACTCTCTAGTCAAAGTAAAAGCTCAGACCGTTGTCTACTTTCTAGATGGCCAGTAAAAGCTGACGAGCGTCTCTACTCTCTAGATACAGCAAAAGCAAGACTGTTGTCTACTCTTCAAATGACAAAGTAAGCTGATGACCGTCTCTACTCTCTAGGTACCTGTCGCGGCATCTCCGTATACTATTGGATGCTCAGCCTCATACTCATAAAGTACGTCGTTCACTATACACAGCATATCCCCCGATATATCCACTCATTGACTCACATCCCAGTCTTTTTGTTTCACGAGGAATTACAACCGTCGTCGTCCGGACATCCATCTTATACGTCTATCCAGCAGTCTGCCGACTTTGTACGGATCGCCGTCGTCCTCAGATACGATGGGTGTAGTCGTGACAATCGACGTGCCTACGGATCATCATCCAGCGGACGCGGAACAAGCTGCTTCACAGACATGACGTCGTGCACTGCCAGAGGACAATCGATGTAGAGTATGCTTGGTTGACTGTATGAGCGGATCAATTCCGGCCGCGTTGCAGAGTCTGATGGCGTCGAGGCGAATGTCTGGAGAGCACGACCCGCGCACGCCCTATCCAGAGCACCGGCAGACATTCAGCAGCTCCGTGGCATTGGTGAACCTAGGGCGAACCAATGTCTGAGAAGTCGTCTCAGACGTTGAGCCCGGTGCCGAGTCTCTGCTTCTCGTCCTCAGCCAATATAGCATACCATGCCTTGGCCGTGCCAAGAGCAGCTGTGGTAGACTACGTGCTGCCATCGCTTGTCTATCCGGAGTATCAGCCTGGTCGTAGATGGCCAAGGAAAAGCTGATGAGCGTCTCTATTCTCTGGATAAAGAATAAGGTAACGGCCTTCTCTACTCTCTAGAACAAGCAAAAGCTGATGACCGTTTCACTCTTTAGATTAAGTAAGATCATGACCGTTCTACTTTTCAAATGATAAAGTAAGCTCATGGCCGTCTCTACTCTCTAGATAAAATAGAAGCTGATGACCCTTTCTACCCTCTACCCTCTACATGTAGTAAAAGCTGATGCGCTGCTGACCACAGTATGGACTTTCTCGGCCATCAACTTGCCCTCGACAAGACCAGCCGACTCGCGAGACAACCTCAAACCAGCCAACATCAGACACAGCAAGTCAACTCGGTGAACGGCACCTCGGCACACCACAGAAAACGCTACAACCACATGCCACAACAACACAGTCAATACAGCGCCTCCGCTCATCCATCCATCATGTCATCGTGCTCATGAATGCCCCCGCCCATGCTCATGCTCATGCCATGCTACTCCGGCGCGTCCCTCGCCACGACCACGCACGGCTGCCGCGAGTGCCAGATGCGCCGCTCCTTGACGCCGAGCGCCGCGTCGAGCATCACCTGCGTGTCCGACCGCGGCCGCCGCGCGCTCTCCGTCTCCGTCGCACCCGTCGTCCCGCCGTCGCCGGCCTCCCTCGCCGGCGCCTCCCACACCTGGTACTCCTCGACCGACGCCGTCACCTCGAACGCGCCGCGGCACAGCGCCGTGAACCCGAGCACCACCTCGGTCGTCGCGCGCGGCCCCAGCACCGGCAGCGCCTGCTGCAGCGTGCCGTTCCAGCTGACCTTGCGCGTAAAGTCGAGCGCCACGTTGAGCGGCCGGTGGCACAGCGACGGCATGAGCCGCAGCAGCGGGTACATGGCCTGCGCCGTGCGGTTCGTCACGCGCACGCGCAGCTGCGAGAAGGCGTCGACGACGACCTCGTTGCTGGTGCTGGTGCTGGTGCTGGTGCTGCCCCCAGACGGCACCGCACCGCCGACCGAAATGTCGACGCCGACGTCGTCAATCTTGACGGCCTCGAGCATGCGCGGCGTCAGCCGCAGGCCGCGGAGCTCGACGAAGCCGCTGCGCCGCGGGCCCGAGGTCGTCGTCCACCGCGCGCTGAGCCCGCGCAGGATGCGCTCGCGGTACCAGAACGCCTCGCGGTTGACCCTCTCGACGTCGGGCGGAATCTTGCTCGTGCTGACGACAAACTGGCGCTGCCGCGACGGGTTGAGCGCCGGGATCGACGCGTGCGGGTCCTCGAGGAACACGCGCCGCAGCGGCATCACCACGCGTGCCGTGTGGCCCGGCAGGATGTGCTCCTCCACCGTCGTCGTGCCGCCGTCGCCGTCCTTGTCGCCCTCCTTGTCGTCCTTGTCGTCGTTTTCGACCGTCACCTTGACGTGGCTCGGCCAGGCGTTGCGCAGATCCATCGTCAGCAGGCAGTACTCGTCGTCCGACGACGAGGCCTCGTCCTCTAGGGTCGTGCCGGCCCCCCCCAGCGACGGCCAGAGCGCCGCCGGCATGCGTCCGTGCAGCGGCAGCACCTCGAGCCGCGCGAGCTCGACGCTGGCGTTGACCGTCACCGTCAGCTGCAGCGACACGCGGCGCGTGTGGAACTTGTCGACAATGGCCTCGGGGGCGACGCCGAGGTGCGCGTAGTCGATCTGCAGCGCGGCGCTCGTCAGGCCCGGCTTGCCGAGAATCTCAAAGGCAAACGTCGCCGTGGCGCCCGGCGCGATGAAGCGCTTCGTCGTCTTGTCGAGCCGGCGCAGCGCCTGGCGCTTGACGAGCATGTGCTCGTACTCGTACAGCTCGGCCGGCGTGGCGTCGCGGTTGCTGATGGCCGCCTGCAGCGCCGCCTGCGTCGAGTCCTCAAACGAGAAGAGCATAAAGTCGGTCGGCGTCGTCGCCGACAGGTTCTCCAGCGTCACGGAGAAGACGTGCTTCTCGCCCTCGAGCACCATGACCGACGACTGCGGCAGCGTCGTCGACTTGACAACGACCATGGGCTGCGGCGCGATGACGTGGAGCCCGATCGTCTTGGTCGCCAGCTGAGGCGCCCTCGCCACGGCCGACGCGACGCTCTCCTCGAGAGCCGCCGCACCGAGCGCCTTGACCTTGGCCTCGCCCTCGGGCGCGTAGGGCTGCTTGAAGATGGGGAAGCTCCGCTCGCGGCAACCGTGGATGCGGACGACGGCGCCCGTGATGCTCAGCGCGCCGGCCGCCTTGGGCATGCCCGTCATCTTGACGACCTGCGTCCGGTAGGGGCCCAGCACGATGGCGTCGGAGAAGGACGCAAAGTCGACGCCCTCCGAGTCGAGGCGGATATGCTCAATCTCCACCTCGACGTCGTAAGGGTTCTGCAGCGTGACCCTGAACGTCGCCGGCTCGTTGGCCATCAGGATGTGCTCAATGGCTGCTTTGTCGGGTTCCTTGAGGAACGGGTTGTAGATAAAAGGGTTGACGTCTTGCGACGTGCGCGCGGCCGCCGCGCCGGGCAGCGTGCTCTTGGCGTGGGGCACGGGAATCCTCGTGCTCGGCAGAAGGTCCAGGCTCACGTCTCTAACGAGGAACTCGTCCCAGTACTCCGCTGCGAGGTGCTGCAGGCCCAGCCGTCTCGTCAGATTCGACGTCTTGGAGATGTTGGTGGCCAGCCGCATCTGCTCTTCACGTGATATCGACGAAGAGGCATCCTCGCGACGCGGACCGGGCGCCACGCCGGACCCTGCTGACCGCAGCAGATCGCTCGAGTACTTGAGCACGCCGTTGAAATCGGGAAGCGCCTCGGAAAAGTTGATGCAGGCTCGAAGAATGTTAAGCTTGATGCCGGGAAACCCAAAGAACCGCGCCGCTGCCTGGCCCTGAATCCGGGCGAGCGCGGCGTCTTCCTGGGCCGTCTCCGCCGATGGTTTGTGCATCTCGTAACCCACGACACCATACGACCTGCAGAGCATGCCGAGAAAGGCGTCGACGCCTTGTTCGACATCACCCTCGCCGAGCTCCAGAGCCATGGCGCCGTTGCTGCGGCCATGTGCTGCGTTGAGAGCCACGAGGCCCGCTGCCGGATGGATGCCCACGTCCGCGGCGCCGCGCGTACGGGCTTCGACGAGACCGCCGATGAGCACCGACACGAGCTCGCGAAGGACCATGGCCTTTTTTCGTTGGTGGCCCAGAGGCCCCAGGACGGAGGCGATGCCGGCGAGGATCGTAGCTCGATCAATCACCGTCAGGAGCTCTGACGCCGACGAGGGGAAGGCGCGGAAGAGCTGGCTCACAATCTGCTGGCGGGTCGGCGAGATGGTCAGACGCGGTGCTGTGGTCAGGGGCTTCTCCGGAAGCTTCCCGTAGACCATCATCTCAAAGGCCCGGTCTCCGAGCTTGCCGTCGGCAAAGTGCAGGGCAGAAAGGAGCTTGCAAAATCGAATCGTCACCTCGGCTGCCGGGAGCGGCGGCAGGTGTTCGGCAGATATCCTCGAATACAGCCCAATGATGCGCTCGAGCAGATCCGGCAGCGCGACCTGAAGCTTGCGCAGATACTTGGGCTGCAAGGGGTCGTCCGGCGTGGCGGCGTCGTTGGCCGCCAGGCTCGCCGTGCTCGCCTTGTCCTGGGGCAGACAGACGGCCGGCACCTGGAACTCAATGCGGGCCCATCCCAGGAGCAGCAGGCTCACGACGATGAGCTCGAGCGCCTTGCCGTGCCAGACGTGGTCGTTGATGGACCTCGCCACCGTCGCGCCCTCGGAGAGCTCCTTCAGAGCATCGCTCCAGCGGCCGGCCTGCAGGTACAGAGAACCGAGGATGACGAGGACCCTGCCGCGGCCCTTGTTGCGCCACCGCTCGTTCATGCCGCCGGGCCCGAAGCCCTGGATGGAGACCCGGTCCTGGCTCTGCGCTCGGCTGTGCTCGTCGGTCCCAGCGCGCGTGGCCGACTTTGGCTCTGGTGTCGAGGGGTCGCTGAAGCCGCCACCGGATATCTCGTCAAATGTCGTGGGAGGGTTCGAGAGGCCGCTCCGTGCGGGTGTCGAGGGGCCATCAGGCGTGGAGCTGCTGGAGGGCAAGGACGACGTCTTGGAGGAGACGGGAGGCATGGACATGCGCGCGAGACCTCGATCGGGCAGGCCGCTTGTCGAGCTTGATCGGGAGCTCGTCGGCATGACGTGCTGCGAGGCGCGCCTCGAGAGGGTGCCCGCCTCGTCACCGCCCCACGACGTGCCGTTGGCTTGTCGTGCCGCGGAGGAGCTGCCGGGGGACTCGATGATGGTCATGGCCTCGAACGACTTGGCCAGCGTTGTCATCTCGGCGAGGAGGAGAGAGGAAATGTCACACATGACAGTTTTCAGTGTTGTCCTTTTGCAAGCCTCGATCGGCGGAATCGTAATGATGCCCTGGGGAATGGGCATGGAGCTGTCGGAGGGAGCGACAAAGTCGAAAATCAGGACATGGTGGACGAGCGCCTTGGAGAAGCCGTCTCGGAGATCTTCGAGCTCCTGGTATAAAGCACGAACGTTCTGCTCGGTCGTCGTCGGCGCTATTGGCGAGTGGCGCTTGCTGAAGACGCCGCGGTTCAGCTCTGCGCCGTCGGCTATGGCGACGACGGCGAGTGGCTCTCGATAGAGGTCAAAAGGCGACAGCGCAAGGTGCGAGGGGGGCGGCACGTGGGTGCTGAGATCGTAGAACATGGCACCGTCGGGGAAGGCCAGCGGCGAGAACATGTCTGGCAGGAGAGAAAGAACCAAACGGTCAGCATGTGCTCTTTTTCAGGGAGGGCCACACAAAGAGGCAGCGCACTCACTCCTATTTGGCCGTCCATCAGGGGTGACATCGCGCAGGTGGACGACATGTTCCTCGCGCAGCCTCTCGAGGAAGCCGGCGAACCTCTCGCTCTTGATGGGCCCAACAGGCAGCGCCAGTGCCTTGACCCTCGCGGGCGCAATCGGCAGCAGAGAATCCAGGCTCATTCTAGCAATCGTATTCGCAAAGCAGCATCGTTCATCGGGCACACGTCATGGATTGGAGCTGGCCCGGGACCATATCGTGTATTCGAGTCGGTCAGCTGCTGGGGGGTCGTAGTCAGTTGGTAGTTGGTGATGGCTGCAGGTTCGCTTCACAGCTCGGCGATCGTGTTTGGGTTTGTCGACGCGCAAATCTGTGGAGGGCTCTCGTATTGTAGGTCGATATCGAGGTTCGAGATAGAATCGAGGTCGACGCCGAGAGTCGACAAGTCGAGTCGAAGCAGCGGTCGGTCGTTGTAGTGGGAATCCCAGCCATTGGCCTGTGGGAAACCTCGATGGGAGACATCAGCCCCAGGACGCCCCAGTGGAGGCTTGAGCGCTGGGCCACTGGAACCCGCTGGGCCACTGGAACCCGCTGGGCTTCAGGAACCCGCTGGGCTTCAGGAACCCGCTGGGCTTCAGGGGTAACAGCGGGAACACGCCTGTCGATGACGACCGGGCTGGAGCGCCGCCACAGCTGCCGCGCCTGTGATTGGCCCCAGTAGCTACGCGCCACATCTCAGCCTCGCGACCACCCCCCTCAGACCCTGCGTGGCCCCAGCTTCAGAAACGTGTACCCTAAGCCCGCCGTGGCAGCTACGTCAGTCTCACAGAACGTGAGAGCTTCGCCCCTCGCAATCAAACTCTCGAGAAGCAGTGGCTTGCTCGAGTCAATCAACACCGCAAGCATGGGCCGACAACAATCACACATGGCCTTGGTCCTGGCTTTTTCCCTCCTTCAATGCCTCGGCATCCACCAGGTCGTGGCGGCCGATGATACACCCGGCAATGGACCGGCATCCATTCTCACCAGCGAAATTGGGCGCCTCAACAACGAGAGTCTCTTCTGGGGTCCCTACAAGCCCAACCTCTACTTTGGCGTCCGGCCCAGGACTGCCAACCCTCTCTGGACTGGGCTGATGTGGGCCAAGGTCGACAGCTTCCAAGATGTTCAGACTGGTACGCGCTAGATGAGCCACTCTATTCGTCTTGCTTTTGGTCATCATGGACGAATGCTAACAAGGACAGGCTTCCGGTACACTTGTGAGCAGCACGAGATCAACGGCTACGGCTGGGATGAGTACGACGCGCGCAAGGGCGGTGTGCAGTCCATTCATGACGAGGCGAATCACATTGACATCACCACCTCCTTCGTCAAGGTCCCCGGCGGTGCCCATGGAGGCAGCTGGGCGGCTCGGATCAAGGGGGTCCCTCGCGAGGGCGCCCCTGCGAACCTCAAGACCATGGTCCACTACTACATTGCCCAGGACGGCCAGGGCGCCGAGCTGACCATCGACACCGAGGGCGACAGCACGGGGTTCGACCAGGACATCACCTTCAAGGGCAAGTCGGCCGACCTCGGCGCCTACCAGCTCGTCGTCACCAACGGCGAGGGCGACCGCCCGGCCGGCGAACACCTGCTGTCGGAAACGAGGCGCGGCGACAAGACCGTTGTCAACTCCCTGCAGGCGCCCGACAACATGTCGTGGCAGGCCAGGGGCATCGTGTACAAGCAGATCCAGGAGTCGGTCAAGGCCGTGCAGGAGGAGCACAACCCCGAGGACCCGCTTCCTCCGTGGGTGGTCTACCAGCTCCAGAACAACCCCGGAACCGGCAACGTTCAGATTGTGCAAAAGATGTTCGAGGGCGCCTTCGAGTTTGACGTCCTCTTCTCGTCGGCGTCGGCGGGCGCCGAGCTCAAGCCTGCCGACCTCACTCGGGAGATCCAGACCAACTCTGCGTTCTTCAACGGCAGGTTCTCCTCCGTCTTTGATCTCCAGGCGCCCTTTACGGCCGACAAGTACAAGACGTTCGGCAAGAGCATGCTCTCCAACCTCATCGGCGGCATTGGTTTCTTCCACGGCGACCACCTCGTCGACAAGTCGTACGCACCCGAGTATGACGAAGAGAACGAGGGCTTCTGGGAGGAGGCGGCCGCGGCCCGAGCCCGTAAGCAGCAGGAGCTCGACGGTCCCCACGAGCTCTTCACCAGCGTGCCCTCGCGGTCCTTCTTCCCGCGTGGCTTCCTCTGGGACGAGGGCTTCCACCTCATTCCCATTGCCGACTGGGATATCGACCTGACGCTGGAGATTGTCAAGAGCTGGTTCAACCTGATTGACGAGGACGGATGGATCGCGCGCGAGCAGATCCTCGGACCCGAAGCCCGCAGCAAGGTCCCCGAAGAGTTCCAGGTCCAGTACCCCCACTATGCCAACCCGCCCACCCTCTTCCTCATCATTGAGGATTTCATGGAGCGCCTGCGGAAGAACAACGGCACCCGGGCTGCCGAGAAGGAGACCTTTTCCCCCAAGGAGTCCCTCCAGACGGCGCACCTCGACAATGTCGAGCTCGGCGAGGAGTACCTCCGCAGGATCTACCCCCTGCTGCGCCGACAGTACGACTGGTTCCGCAAGACGCAGCGCGGCGACATCAAGTCCTACGACCGCGACGCCTTTTCGACCAAGGAGGGGTACCGGTGGCGCGGCAGGACCGAGACGCACATTCTCACCAGTGGTCTGGACGACTACCCTCGGCCGCAGCCTCCCCACCCGGGCGAGCTCCATGTCGATCTCATGTCCTGGGTCGGCCTGATGACCAAGTCGCTCATGAACATTGCCGACGCCCTCGGCATGCGGGAGGATGTCGACAAGTACAAGACGACCCTCACCGCCATCGAGCGCAACCTCGACGATCTGCACTGGTCCGAGAAGCACGGCTGCTACTGCGACGCCACCATTGACGACTTTGAGGAGCACGCCCTCGTTTGCCACAAGGGCTACATCTCGCTGTTCCCCTTCCTCGTTGGCCTGATGCAGCCCGAGGACCCCAAGCTGGGTAAGATTCTCGACCTCCTCGCGGACGAGGAGGAGCTGTTCAGCCCCCACGGACTCAGGAGTCTCAGTCCGAAGGACGAGTTTTACGGAACAAACGAGAACTACTGGAGGAGCCCCGTCTGGATGCCCATCAACTACATGGCGGTCACGCAGCTCAAGGTAAGCCAAGCCGACCACGGTCGCCACCCTGTCTGTACCAAGTTTGCTCCTGCATCATGTTTGCTCACCTCTCTCGCGCCAGAACATCGCCACCCAGAAGGGCCCCTTCCAGGAGCGCGCCAGGGACATCTACACGCGCCTCCGCACGAACCTCGTCGACACCGTCTTCGAGAGCTGGCAGGCGACCGGCTTCGCCTGGGAGCAGTACGACCCCGAGACGGGCAAGGGCCAGCGCACGCAGCACTTTACCGGCTGGACGAGCCTCGTCGTCAAGATCATGGCCATGGAGGACCTCAGCCAGGGCGGCCGGGCCAAGGACGAGCTCTGAACCGCCCGGATGGTTTGATCCGGCGTTTGTGTATGTGCTCTATGCAGCCGAAATGCGCGGAGGCAGGCTGTACGTGAAAAGTATTGCGTTGTTGATGATAGAGCGCGCACGCACATGATGATAGAGCATTGGCAATAGCGATTCTAACACTTTCTCTTCCAAACGGCGAAGCCCGATGCCGTCAAACGGCGATGCACCACGGTCCAACGGGCGATGCACCGCGTCCCAATCGCCGATGACATGTTCCGCAGCAGCAGTGCAGTCAGTCTCCAGGCACCCAGCGTCCCATTACTCAGCCCAGTGCACGCAGAGATGCACACACTCACTCCTACCTATGAAGACCCCCGGCCCAACCATTCCCCCGAGGTCGCGCTCTTGTTCTCACGACATCCGCGGTGCCGCGCCAGGGGCTGGCCCCATTGCTGCGGACAAGTCCGCGCCGCACTCGACCGTCCAAAGCAGGATCCCTTCGGCGAGCCGAATCGGGCAACCCTGCCGGTTACGAACGTGGGGCGTCCCATGTTTCCACGGTACGACCACGCATCTCGGTATCCAGTTGTAGGATGAACCACAAGGATACAATGGTATCCGTCAAGAGCAGAAAAATAGAAACAGCCGTGTTGCCTTTTTTCAGCCCGCCTCATGTGTCACTCCCCCCCCCCCTTGCGCTTTCTTTCAGAGTCACATCGCGCGCATATGATTGTACGGGAAGGGGGGGGGGGGGAGGGGGGCCAAAATGATCACGGACTTGTCTTCAAATGTCCTGCGCGCGCGTCGAGGGGTGAGCGAGCTGCTACGTCATAAAGGCGGAGCTTGGGAACGCGGCGCAGAGGTGCGGACCGCGTATTTGGGGGGAGGGGGAGGGGGCTGGTGAGCGCCTGTTGTCATGTGCTGAGTGAGTTGATTAAGTAAGGGCCGGGATTTGATTTGAAATGAGGAGCGTGAATGGGGGTTTCGTCACGACGCCTTTCCGATATGTCGGGGTTTGATCTCGGCTTTCGAACATGGCAAAGCCGGACGCCTCGGGGCAGAGACGCCTCGGGGCAGAGAGTGGAGGGTCGCGGAATGCGTGCCGCGAGCGAGGCGAGACGGGTGCGCGCGATGGAGGGGGGGTTAGCGGGAGTGAGGAACAGAGAAGGTAGGGAGGCCACATGACACGGCACGCGATGCGCTGGGACGGAAAAAGAGGGTGTGCTGCTGGCGGACGCCTGAGTCAAAATTGTCATCCTCCCGGGGCCACGTCCATGTTGTCGGGGCCGCACTCCCAGATCCTCGGAATCGGTCGCCAGTTGGAAGCCTGAACCATGTACCCCCCTGCCTAGCTGCCATGACAGACAAGGGGGGGGGGGGCTATTCTACCTTACTCACCTTGGAGGGGAGGATGGGAGAGTTTTGGGCACAGGGTGGTCAGCAGCAGCCGGATTGGGTGTATGCTAATCGGGCCTGCCAAGCTGGGCGCTTCCGAAGATAATTGGACCTGTACGCCTGGCGCTTAGCGAGGGTTGGTGGTGAGACGACATATTTCGGTGCCTTCAGGTCTTGCGAAGGGCGTGGTCTTGTCAGACGGGGGGAGGACGTGAGTGGTGTGGCAGGGTACCTTGGCGAGGAGAAGGACGTCTTCCACGTGGCGCGGAGCCGCAAAGGGAATAGAATGTCATGTCGAGACGACATTCTGCTTTGGCTTGGAAATCCGCAGTCATCTCGGGTGTGGTCGATTTGTCGTTTCATTGGAGAGCTTGCGCGATGCCGTCTGACATGCCAGCCGCCGTCGTAGGCATGAATCTTGCGGTATGGTGGAGCCTGGAAGATGTATACGAGTATAGAACCGTTGGGGGTGGCAGTCTGTCGTCGAATTAAGGAGCTGTAAGGCTGGTGCGAACGGCCCCCAGCGCTCCTCCGGCGCTTGTCGAGCGGGAGCCAGCGGAGCCGAAGCGCTGGTGCCGCGCTGCGCTTCAGCGCTAGGGACCTGGCACCTGGTAGGTACCTGGTAGGTAGGTGGGTCAGGCAGGCAAGCCACTGAAGCACAGCGCACCTCCCACCGGTTTCAGTGGTTGACCCTGCTGGAGCGGCCGTGTGGTGGGGTCTCGCTTCTGTCCTGCCCTGCCCTGCCCTGGTCCTCGGGCTGGTCCTGCTCCGCCTACCGGCCCAGGTCCCTTCCGCTGTGTGGTTGTGTAGTGCTTACGCTTACTGCACTCACAGCAAGAACCGAGATCTCGCTCGCTTTCCTTCGTCCCCTCCATGCTCATTCATCCAAGACGACATGTCCATCTCACGCCAAGCCCGCTGGTGTTCTCCATTGTCGCTTGAGACCCTGTATCTCGCGCGAACTATCCCACCCGACATCCCGCGCTGTCCTCACGGCTGCCTGCGCGCGCCACATCACCTGCTGGCCCAATATAGTGTCACCTGTCGCGACTAGGGGCGGTTAGTCCCTTGAAAGGCAAGCAAGTTAGCGTATCCGTCTCCCGACACTCTCCACCTCGTGGTGCCAGTACATGTACGCGCAAAGCAACAGAGGAGCCAAGGGAGCGTAGGGAGTCAGACTCTCCACCACCCCGCATGCCCTGTCAAGCCTGTGTCGGAGGAGCCCCATCTGCTAGCTGCGAGCTGAGCGCCGTACGTCTTTGGCTGCCTCTTTCATTCTGAACAAGTCAGGGGATGGGAAGACAATTCTCACGGCCTCATTTCCGACTTGCCCAATCGTGAGGCCCACGCCGCCGGCGAAGACCGAGCCATGTCGTCAACTTGCAGGCCGTCACGAGCAAGCGTACAGTCAGAACACAGAACAAACCGGAATTAGGTCCGTGGCAAGACGAACCGCAACGAAACGAAACGGAAGACGACGAAACATAATGGCCCAGTCACGCGGGCGCTGGCGGGTGAGATGACTGGGCTGCCTGGGCTGCCTGGGCCTCGCTATGTCATCAATGGACCACCACGGGCCATGCACCCCCGAGTCTCTCCGGTGCATTCGGCAAGGGCACGCAATGGCGTCGCCATATGCTTCGTCGTATGCTCGTCGTATGCTCGTCGTACCGGCATTCGAATGCATTCACCGACCATCGTTGGCCAGACCCAAATGACAAATGTCGACTCCTTACCAGGCAGCACCTTCTACTGCAGCGACCTGTCGACTGCTCGGCCATAGGGGTTTAGCTATCATCGACCGACGGTCATACTCTCTCGTCCACGGCACTGCCATCCTTCGGCCTGGAGTCATCCGGGGGGATTGCGCATGTGGCAAGCTGCATTACATCTACCCAACTGCCAATGCCAGGCGGCAATGCCAGGCACTGGAACAACAACTGGGAAGGCATAATCAGGACACCGGACGCTGGAAACGGGAACCAACACTTGGCCCTTGTCCTCGTTCTCTGGGAGCTGCACCACTTGGTACTAGGCGTAAGCCACGGTCTTTTCTTGTCTTCTGCCACACGTGCTACTCGGCGTCAAGGCCCTTACTCATCCCCTCTCCTCTGTCGTAAACGGAGTTTGGGCCCACCATCCAAGCACATCACCAGTGCACAGCCCGGCCACACGCACGATCGTGCGACTAGAAGGGCAGCCTACTTTGTACATTGCATGCCTACCAGGGTACGGTACGATGGGGGGGTGGCTGGCTGGTGCTTACGTTACATGTCCTCTGACGAGATACTTGGTCTACCGTCGAGTACCCTTTCCATCATCCACTTCAGCCTTATGGAGTCGCACGGAGCTTGGCTAGATTCGTCCACGATTGGGTGCTTGGGTCGTTTCCAGAGAGATTCCATGCAGGCCCTGCAGCGACCGCCTGTCACCTCCCCCCGTCGCTGGGTCTCTGGGCGCTGGCAGGGCATACTGACAATCTGGTCTCTTGGTGTCGTCCCCGAAATTCGTCTCGAGACCCCCATCTCTGTTCGTCACCCATTCATACCCTGGATCACACCCCTGGCAACCTAGCCTACTGCCGCACCACGCACCACGCACCACGCACAGCACATGTCCATGTCCACGCGCACCCTACACCCTCCGAGAATGCGGTTTACGATCAACTGCCTGTGGATGCCGGACCCATCCGGACTTGACCTCAGGCCTTGGCCACACAGAAGCAGCCGGTTGGTACACAGACCGAGAGCTGAGGGCCCAAGAGACACCGAGCCTCAAGTGAGGTACCGCTGCCCACTGCCATCCGCCTGCGCATATTCTTGTATTCCCGTCCTCCAGTCACCTCCTTGCGGCATCCGCAATTGCGTGAGCCATGCCTTTTCCGTCGTGTCCCCCTGACCCTCCACCTCCCGTTGAGGCGGAGGGCCATCCTCTGCGTCCCAAGATACCAGCCGGTCCAGTCGCAGCCCTCAGCACTGTCACCTACCTTTGAGACGTCATGGGCTGGTCAGCCAGACTTGCCTTTGATTTCTATATAAGACTTGGGTCCAGTGCCCCTGATGAGGAAGATTTTTTTAAACAATCACCATCAGCTTCACACTCTCATACAGCACAGTCTTGCATTTATAAGCCATTGCAGTTGTTGAACTTCCTCCACCAGCATACAAATCTTCACCTACCATTCATCTACCTGCTTGTACTGCTTCATATCAAGCCACCACAAATCTACTATCCTCCATATCATCAAGATCTCTGTTCAAGTCACTTTGCTCAAGTCACCTTGACATCCTCACAATGGCCGGCTACACATTTGAGTTTGCTCCCTCCGCTGCGCCGTTCGGCCGCTCGGGCTACAACAAGGGCGACGACGACGACGAGGGCCAGAACAAGGGCCGCTCGGGTTACAACAAGGGCGACGACGACGACGACGAAGGCCAGAACAAGGGTCGTTCGGGCTACAACAAGAGTGGCGACGACGAGGATGACAAATGAGGAGCCTCTCCCCACCAAGAGGTCCACCCCCACCACTGTCCCTTTTCTCGCCCGCCGCATATCTCAGGGGGCTGGCCTTGTCGTTCGAGCGCCCGTGTCTCAGATCGACGGTCAGATGTGGGGTGGGGCAGGAGGGACGCTGCCGTTCGACCGTGGGCCCGGTAAGCGGGAGGCGGGCCGGGCATCAAGGGGCTTTAGCCTGAGCCCTGAGCCAGCCAGGCGGCGCCTGCGGCCGCTTCTGCGTGGCAAGGGCGGGAGGCGGTCTGGACGACGATACACGGTGTTGCGGCCCTGATAGAAAAGGGGGGCGGGAGGGGTGTGGAGGACAACGACGAAAGGGGGGGCCAGGCATGTCGTCGATCTCCCACAAGGTCACGAGCTTGTACGAGTACGCGGATTGGCATTCCAAGATTGGGAGGCTCACGCCGGGAATTTCTCAGGTTGCATGTTACAGTACAGGTTAGATACACGGGCGGGTGGAGACTGGTGTTTTGTTTTTGTTCTCTCTCGGAAAGACTGCGCGTGCTTTTAAAGATTGGTGGCGCTCAGGTAGTGCTTAGGTAGACAGAACGGTAGCAACAGGTCTGCAGGGCGCTTTCAGTTTCAGTCAATCTCTCGTGCCTCGAGCCCAGAGCTTCCTCGTCATGTTATTGGTGCTTTCCGTCTTTCGCCAGGGCCACTTGCTGACCGGCCTTGTCCTTCCGGTGTGCGCAGCAATCATGGTTATAGCCGGCCGTTTCACACATGGTCACGGCTTACACCGACTGATTTTTAGGGTGGTGGTGAAAAGGGTGGGTGGGTATCGAACATGGGATCCAAAAACGCGGGACGCTCTTCGGCCCTTTTTCCCTCTTCGTTCCAAAATATACATTGAGCCTCATCGGCCGCCGGGGAAAACGGGGGCACGCTGACGGCGGGCGAACCTGCAACGACACGCATCTAGGCCCCTCTTTGTATTTGCCCCCCGGGAGAAGCCAAGCCAATAGCTCGGGTGGTATGAGAGGGCGATACACGTACAGCGTCTGCCAGGCACTCAGGCTACGGGATAGAGGCGGGATGGTGGTCTCATTTGCCGACGCAGAATCTGGATGGGGGATCACATGTCAGTCAGCATGAAGCATATCGAACCAGCATTCGACGAGAAGGACAAGGCAGCAACATTTGGATGTCAGGAGAGGTAGGAGAGGGGGGTGGGAAAGGGGAAGGATCAAGAGGAGCGGGTGATAGAGAACAACTCACTTCTCAAAGATGACACCCAGCACCTCCTCGACATCGCCCCCCTCGCCGCGGCCAGTGATCTTGGCCAGACACTCGGCCGCGTACCGCAGGTGCTCCGCCGCGAGCACGACGTCGGGGTCCTGCTGGTGGTCGCCTGCCTCGGCGATGGCCATGTACTCGTCGAGCCAGGCGCCGCACTGGTCCAGCAGCTGCCTCTGGCGCGCCGTGACGCCCAGCATGTCCTGCATCTCGACGGGCAGGCTCGTCATGTCGCCAAAGAGGCCGGCGAGCGTGTCGATGAAGGTGTCGATGCCGCCGCCGCTGCTGCTGCGAGTCCCGCGAGAGGTGGCATCCTGCGCCTCCCTGCACGATACGGCGAGCGTGGGCACGTCGCGTAGCGCGGGGGTCGCCCGGCCTATCTCGGCGTGGAACGACTCGAGCAGGGATGAGAAGGTGGCGGCATCGACAGCGTCCCGCTTGTTGACGACGAGGATCGCTGCCTGGGCCTGCGCGGCGAGCTCGACCGTCTCCGCGTCGTAGACAATCGCATGGCCGTCAGGGGTCGGCTCAACGGCGGCCAGCACGACGACAATGTGCGAGTCGAGCGCCTTCTGCTTGGCGCGGCGGATGCCCTCCCTCTCCACGGCGCCTACAGATCCCCCACTCTCGAGGCTCGCCTCACCCCTGAATCCAGCCGTGTCGGCAAAGAGGCAGAGAAATCCGCGGATGTCGAGGCTTGCCTCGACTATGTCCCTCGTGGTGCCTGCCTCGCCCGACACGATGGACGCCTCGCGGCCAATGACGAGGTTCATGAGCGAGCTCTTGCCCACGTTCGGGGGTCCCAGCAGGGCGATGCGGATACCGCTCCTCAGAAGCTCGCTCGGCGCTCCGGCGGCCTCGTGCCTGCGGATGCCCTCGAGGATCTCGACGACAAGCCCGCTGACGTTGCGCAGCAGCTCGGCGGGGGACTCATCAAAGTGCTGGTCCTCCGAAAAGTCGATCAGCGCCTCGAGCTCGGCGCGCGCTGCCAGCAGCGTCGCGCGCCATTCCTCGTAGGTGCGGCCCAGGGCGCCAGACGAGCCCCTGACGGCGGCCAGGCGCTGCTGCTCCGTGTCGGCGGCCAGGGTGTCGCCCAGGCTCTCGACCTGCGTGAGATCGAGGCGGTCGTTGAGGAAGGCGCGACGCGTGAACTCGCCCGGCTCAGCGTAGCGCACGATGGCCGAGGGACTAGCACACCTTGGAATGGCGGCGAGGACGGCCTTGACGGTGGCCTGGCCGCCGTGCACATGGAGTTCGAGGACGTCATCGCCTGTGACGGTCCTGGGGCCGGCAAAGTAGAGGATCAGGGCGCTGGGATCGAGAACGTTGCCCGTTGGTGGCGCGCTGGGATCGTAGAGGGTGCGCACCGTGGCTTGGCGGGGTGAAGGCAGGGTTCTGGACGGACAGAGCTGGCGATAGATCTGGGACAAGCGGTCAACTGTCTGGTGATCTGACGTCCCAAGGCATCAGTCATACGTACATCCAGACAGGCCGGGCCAGAGATGCGAATGACCGCGATGCCGGCGCGGCCTTGTGCTGTGGACAGGGCGTAGATGGTGTCCTCGGTGAAGGCCGACTCGACCCGAGTCGTCATCAACCGTGTCCCTGGGCTCCGCCACCGTCTACATGACGCAGTGGAGCGGTGGTTCGGGAGAGAGGCTGGGGCTGGGGCTGACAAGACGCGCGCTGCATAGCTTTTTGTGCCGCAGCTCAAGCTGCAGGTGTTGGTGTAGATGCAGCTGCTGACGTGACGCCACGGCTGTGAGGACGGGGTCCGAGTCCGGCCGAGACGCAGCACCACCGGCCGGGCGATGGGGAGCATTGGCTGTGAATGAGGGACAGGGGCGCTATGAGATGCCGAAGGACGGTGATGAACTCATGTTGGACTGGGGAAGATGAGGCACCTCAAGTGACAAGAGGAAAAGGAGAGGTTCGTGATGGAGAGGTTGAACTGGCTTAGATGCATCACCTCGATTGAGCGGCAGAGAGCGGCAGAGAGCAAGTGCGACCCACTCAGCCCACGAAATGGGGAAGTTGCGTCGAGCTTGTGTAAAGTGACTCTTGCCATTGGCTGCCAACCCCGGGCTTCCGCCGTCTTATCTTATCGCACCACCGGGACCCCTGCCGCTTGGCCGCAGCTCTGAAATTTTTCTGGTTCTCAGTAGAGTTCAGATGTCCAGTTGTCCCTGGGCCCAGAAAGAAAAAATCCCAGGCCCCCGCCAATTCCTTAGCAGCTGAAGACAAGAAGACAGCGACGACGAGCGACCTCGAGCTCGGCCCTCTCCTTCTCTTCCCCAGAGAAAAGCGACAAGAGTCACCCGAAACCCAGATTGTCCCCTCAAGTTCAGACAAGCGTCTACATTCGTTCATCATGGCGAGCGACAGCGTTATCTGGGAGATCATCAACACGCAGTTCTGTGCTTTCAAGATTCAGTATGTGCCTCTCCCCTCCTCTCTCCTCCTCGAGGCTGATGCGCCACGGGCTTTTTGCGCCGCTAACACCATGCGTGCAGCACCGACAAGAAGCAGACGTTCTGCCGAAATGAGATGAACGTGACGGGCTTCTGCAACAGGCAGTCGTGCCCGCTGGCCAACTCGCGGTACGCCACGGTGCGGCGGCACCCGACCAAGGACACGCTCTACCTCTACATGAAGACGATCGAGCGGGCCCACACGCCGTCGCGGCTCTGGGAGAAGATCAAGCTGCCGACCAACTACGCCAAGGCGCTCGAGGAGATTGACAAGCGGCTCATCTACTGGCCCAACTTTATGATCCACAAGTGCAAGCAGCGCCTGACGCGGCTGACGCAGGTCAACATCCGCATGCGCAAGATCGCCGCCGAGGAGGCCCGCCTCGGCGAGAAGCTCGTGCCCAAGCTGCCCAACAAGGTGCGGAACCGCGAGGAGGCCCGCGAGCGCAAGGCCGAGGCCGCCGCCAAGCTCGAGCGCACCATTGAGAGGGAGCTCGTCGAGAGGTTACGCTCCGGCGCCTACGGCGACCAGCCCCTCAACGTCAGCGAGTCCATCTGGAAGCGCGCCCTCGGCGCCATGGAGAAGGACGGCCAGGCCAAGCGGGACAAGGACATGGACACGGGCATCGAGTCGGAGGACGAGGATGAGAACGAGCTGGACAGCCAGGCCGAGTCGGAGGACGACCTCGACAAGGAGGTCGAGTACGTGTCCGACATTGAGGAGAGCGAGGACGAGGGTCTCGAGGATATCCAGGACTGGCTCGGCAGCGACGCCGAGGAGGATGACGATGACGAGGACGATGACTCGGACTCGGACGACAGCGACGCTGGCAAGAAGAAGTCGGGCGACAAGCGCAAGCGCGGCCGTGCCGTCAAGCTCAACAACAAGCGTCTCAAGCAGAGGGTCGCTGACCGGCCCAAGGTGGCGGAGGAGCTCACCTGGTGAGAACATGTGCGGGGGGTTGGACACGTTCAAACGAGCGGATTTCGGGCGGTACTTACGAGGTTTTTGTCATCGTCATCGTCATCATAGCAATGTCACATTATACCCATGGACTTGTGTGAAGTGATTGTCAGGTCTCTCCCAAATATCTGTCAGGTCCCGACTCTGTCAGGAGAATCTGTTAGAGAATTCGTTAGTCGCAGATCGGATAAATGCATGGCGGCACAATGCAGTGAAGGTGTGGGGTCCGGTGAATGGTGGGGCACAGCTCTGGTCAACGACACTGGCTGCACCTGCCTTGGCCGCCGCTCCTTTGATCATGTTCCATCCCTCATGTTCCATCCGCCAAGTTGAAACCTCAAGCACGAACCTCGGACCACCTACGACAAAAAGCCCTCTCCAAGTCAAGTCCGACTTTTCTTCAGCCCATCTCTACAACAGAACCAGCAATCCGCAGTATCCCACACGACACTCGCCAATCGAGCACCCGAAAGCAAATCGTACCCTCCGTCTCCTTGCGAGCACCCCGCAGCGCCGCAGCACCGCAGAAGGAGCCTGAACACTACAAAGCAAGCCCAGGCCGACAAAGGGGAGCCCGACAGCACGAGAGCAACCGTTTCCTCCTCTCCTCTCTCTCTCTCCTCTCTCTCTCTCTCACCCACACCCACACAGAGCAGCCCACCATGGCCTCGTGGTACAAGAACATACTCACAAACACAACGTCGCAGCTCTCAAGCCTGCAGTCGCGGCTCCTGCAGACGGAGAACGACGGCGACACGGAGGACGACACGCACGTCTGCCGCGTGCTCCGCGCCTACTACACCCAGGAGCAGCGGCCCCTCCCCGGCTGGCTGCCGCCGGACCCCAAGGCCACGCCGCCCGTGCGCACCGTCTACGCCTCGATTTGAGCCAATTCAGATCGATCTACAATCAACTTCTACATAACCCATTAGTGAAACTCATCTCTTCCCCTGTGAGTGCAAGCGCAGTATAGCATGAGAACTGAACCAAGGGCTCACTC
>NW_009276967.1:300460-302916 GCF_000150675.1 Verticillium dahliae VdLs.17
CCGCCCCCGCCCCCGTCCCGCTTCCTGATTCCTGAGCTCGCTCCGGATCCGAACCCGGTGCAGCATCCGCAGGGCGCGCCGCAGACCTGCGGCAGGGCGGGGCGGCGGCGGGCAGCTGGCGCAGCAGCAGAGGGTCAGCCCGTTCGCTCAAGGCGGCGGCGGCGGCGGCGATGACAGGCCTGGCACCGGGGGCAGGGCTGGGAGCTATCAGTCTGGCAGCGTGTACTCGCAGGGATCGACAAGCGTGCCGGCGCCGGCGGCTGCGGGGGGAGGTTCGGCGCAGGACAGGCTGAAGCAGAGGCTCTGGGGCGGCGGCGCGAGGACGACGAGCCCGGCCGGGTCGCAGGGGCCCTACCAGCCGCCGAGCTCGGGAGGAGGCAGCCATGGCGGTGACTATGAGGAGAGGTTCGCGCCGGGTGGCCAGTATGATGGGAGGGGAGGCGGCGACAGGTCGTACACGGGTTCGAGCACGTCGTGGTCCAACAATGAGCCTGCATACGGCGGTGGGGGAGGCGGCAGGCCGGCACAGGGATTGCCCAGCGGGCCAAGACGACAGGGACTTCCCAGCGGGCCGCGCATGAGGTGAGAGGGGGTCGGGAGTGGGAGCAAAGTGTGCAAAGGATACCAGGAGGCAGCATGTTAGGAAGGGAGCATCAAAAGGGACGCCTCGTGCAATCAACTCATTTCTTTACTTGAATCGAAGTCCATCAGCTCGGCAGATGGATAGCACAATATGTCTTGACGAATGACGCGATGAGGTGCTTCGTCCAGCGGTATGCCGCACGGCAGGCATGGACACGGACAGCAACGGTCAAAAAGTCATCCAGACCAGTTGATCTGCTACTGCTGGGGTGAGCCGGGATCGAACCAGCGACCTTTAGATTGGATTCCCGAAGTTGGCTTCAGTCTAACGCGCTCCCAACTGCGCCATCCCCCCTGTGGCTGCTTCTCGGCCGCGGGGCATCGTGTCATGGGACGCGGAGAGATGGAGTAGAGGAAAGGAGCTTTAGAAAAAAAAAAAAAGAAAAAAAAAAAAGATGCCCCTCCATGGTGGATCTTGTGGGAGACTGTTCGCCGGAGCGGAGTGTAAGTGCTTGCTTGCGAGGTCCAAAAGGCAAAATAATTGGGGTGAGCCGGGATCGAACCAGCGACCTTTAGATTGACTTCCTGAAGTTGACTTCAGTCTAACGCGCTCCCAACTGCGCCATCCCCCCATTGGATGATTTTCGACTTGATGGGCAGAATCATGACAAGCGCATGCAGCAAACACCTTGTTTTTTTTCCTGGTGTTGGGTCTTTTCACGAGGTGATGCTAAAGTGCCTTTTTCAACGAACCCTTGCAGTTATTCGAGTCCTCACAAAGTGCAGTCTTGGTGGTTCGCTCTTTATCAATCGCAACGTCATTGACAAGAAGCGTGGTTTGTGCATCGGGGCCCAAGCCAGACCTCAACGTCCATTCACAAGCTAGCTAGAGAGAGATAGTACTGGTAAATCAGTCTTTGGTCATACTGTGTCCATTATTGTAGCTCGTTCTGCTGCAGCTGACGCATCCTGACATGATGACATGATCAGGTCTCGAGAAGAGGCGCATCGCTCGCCTCCCAAGGGTGTTCCTTCTCCGCTCGCCGAATAAGATCCACATGCGCAGCGCTCCTCGGCGTGATCTTGAAGGGGAACTCGGCAGGGTAGCACAGGATGCCCGGCATCGGCTTGGCGTCAATACCTACGGACTCCCCCGCAGAGTCTGTGGCGGCGCTCACGTCAAACGCCGCCAGGGACTGGACGACGTTGATGAAGACACCCGAGTCGGCGATGAACCGGCCAGGGCATATTCTGCGACCGTACCCAAAGACGTCGGACGTGGGGTCTGGCTCGTCTCGCGGGCTCAGAAAGCGCTCGGGCTCAAACGAGTGCGGTTCCCGGTAGACGTTCGGGTCATGGAGGAACCCCCACACAGCCGGCAGGAGGATGGCGTTCTTGGGGATGCGGTACCCGTTGTACTCGAGCTCCTCGTTGGCCGTGTGGGGGAATCCCATGGGGGCAATGGGCCACCATCTCAGCGTCTCTTTGATGACTGCGTTGATGTAGGGAAGCCTGTCCCGGTCGTCAAAGCTGGGAAGACGATCGGTGCCTATGACACGGTCGATTTCTTCCTGGGCTTTGCGTTGAATGTCGGGGAACTTGGCCATGGCCAGGGTGAAGGCCGTCAGGCTGATGACGGTGGTGTCTGCGGCGCCGCCGTAGAGACTCGCGGCCGACCACAGGATGGCCTCCTCGTCGTCTTGGCGCAGGGTGCTCGTGTCGTTGTTCTTGCACTGTTGCACGAGCTTCGACACGTACGAAGGCCTTTGCGAATCGGCGTCCATCTGGCGCTGTACGAACCGATACGGCACCCAGCCGGCGTCCTGGATGGACTTGCGCCACTTGCGCGCCGTCTTTTTGAAGGTGACGCCGGG
>NW_009276967.1:303016-327435 GCF_000150675.1 Verticillium dahliae VdLs.17
GGAGAATTCGAATCGTGTCGACCGGCCAGGCCATGGGCACAGTCGCCAAGGAGAACTCTGTGGTCATCTTGTCGACGAGACTGACGAGCACGTCGGGCTCGTGCGGCTCAACAATGTAGCCATAGGCCATCTTCAAGATGGTTGCCGCAGTCGTGCTGGATCTTGGTCAGACATGCACGTTTTGTTCTCGCCATGGTCATGCAAACTCACGTCTTGAAGTGCTGTAGCCACTTCTCCGGCTCGTGCAGCGTGCGCACGAGCTGTCGGTTCACCTCGAGCTCCTGGGCCTGATAATAGTGTGCTGCCGCAGCCTTGGTGCCGAGTTCTCGGTGCATGAGCTTGCGGTACCTGCGGAAGACCTCGGTGTTGCCCTGGCTGATGACTGTCTTGTCGTAGCCGCAGAACTCGTTGGCAAAGACCATGCTCGGCCGACCGGAGGTCTTGCTGGCGAACTTTTCGAGGAGGTCATGGGCCATCTGCTGGTCATTGATGAGAATGAGAGTCTTGCCGAGCACGGTCACCGAGCTGATAGGGCCATAGAGGTCCTTGTGCTTGGCCCAGTGCTGGTGCTCGGCCATATCGATGGGAGGAAAGTCGTTCACATTGCCAACAATGGGGAGCGGTTTGGGACCTGGTGGCAGGGGGAGGCGGCGTCTCTCGTTCAAGTATTGGTAAACAAGGTAGCTCAGGAGAGCCACAGCAGCCCAGGGTAGTAGAAGCGATGCTGCCATGATGTTGCCCTGGCAGCTGGTTCACGTGTGTCGGAGGGGGGACAGGGTGAGTAGCGAGGCAGGTGAGTGAGGCTCAGAATGAGAGAGAAGAGGAAGAAGAAGTGGACGAGGACAGTAACGAGGTCTGCAACGACGGACACAGAGTCTACATCAGGCAAACAATCGGCATAATCACAGATTTCATGATTGGCCGCTCACATGTCATGCAGGCGGCGGTCAGCCGTGTCGAGGAGCGTCTTCGGTGCCGTGGGTTCGCGATGTGCCGACTTGGCGGCCTCGGTGGGGTTAAGTGCTACCTGTGTGCAGATGGCGACTGGTCGTCTCCATCGCATAAAGGTGCCATATGTGGGCGAAGGGAAGTCATTGGATGTCGGATGCACCGTGACATCTTGCTGCACGAAAAGGGCCCTATGCATCGTTCACTGTTGCCGCGGCTTGCATTGCGTAGCCGTGCAAGTGAGTGATGGACATGCGTGCCGCCGGGCTCCCTGATGGAACGATGAGAGTGATGGCGTTTCGTAGGGAAAGCCATTGGCTGATGTCGATGTGTTGTTCGACGTCGACGTCCTGCTACCCAGTAGGATTGAGTTGAAGGTGGAAGGGATGGTGTTGAGCTGAGACCTCTGAGCGTCGATACTTGGCAGGCAGGCAAGGCAGGGTACCTCAAGCTCCAGCCACAGATGCTCGGTACCTAGGTACCTACCCAGGAAGCTAAGGCAAGCACGGCGAGGTACCTCTGAGGTAAGTGGAGGCATCGCATCGCGTAAGTGACGAGGCAGGCCCGTGACGAGGCAGGCCCGTGACGTAGGCGGAACGCGCCAGCTACAGCAGGCGGCCGACGCTTTCAGTCTTTCAGTGGGCGACCCCGCCATCACCATCGCTGCAGCCTGGTGACATGGTGACCTCCCATCCCAGTAGTCGCCCCCCGCCCCCCATCCTCCACCCACCTACCTCCATGTCCGCGTGAACCCCATCCGGTGCATCATGCGTGCTGGACCAAGATTTCCATTCTTGTACTCGAGCCTCTCTCTCGTGTAAGCCTTGCATTTCTGAAGCACCTCCAGCCTGTGCTTCCTCTCCTCGTCTGCTCTACCATCACATCCGTCGATCGTCCAGCCAGACACGGCTGTACCATGACCTCAGACACCCCGCCTTCAGCAGGGGCCTCTCGCGATGGAGCTACTGCCAAACCACAGAGAAGCTCATCGCCATCGGGCAGCTACTATGCCTTGAGTGACGACGACGAGGGTGAATACAACACCATCACCCACACCGAGACGGGACGTGGTGTCAAGCTGCTCTTTTCCAAGAGCAAGGTGAGCGACCTACTGCTTTCTACGAGCGACCTGCTGCTTTCTACGAATATGCTTTCCCTGCCCCTCATCGTCTAACCCATCACGCCACCCCAGGTCTACGTCCACCCAACCCCATCTGCCAAAGACAACATGCCAGGCTACATCGCTCTGCTCCAGCAGAAAGGTCACCGAAATGGCCGGCCCCTTTCCTCCTCCTCGCTCGAGCCTGGCTCCGTCGCCTCGTCAGATCTCCTCCTCGCCTGGCTGCCCGAAGCATCGCTGGGCGCTTCCGAAAGCATCTACGTCAAGGTCGACCTCAGCGACGCCGAGTCGCCCCCCAAGCAATCCTACCTCGTGCCCCCACCGCCGACCGTCACCGCCCACCAGGGCTCCATCGGCCACTACGCCTTCGCCATCCCCGTCAGCGCCATCTATTCACTGCTCGTCCGCCCCCCGAGCCTGGGCTGGTGGTACGGCTCCCTGATCATCAACTCGAGGGCCGGCGACAGCTTCCCGGCCCTCTTCTTCCACGATGGCGAATGCCAGAGCACCATCCTCAAGCGGAAGCAGCGCGCGCGCGAGAACTTTGATCCCTTTGGCGACAAGGGCGAGATGTTCTGGGGCGGCGACGAGGTCCTGCGCTGGCTGCGACGCTACATCGACATTCAACGCTCCGAGGCCGAGCCCAACATGTACCTCGTCGAGCCGAGCAAGGAAGACAGCGAGGCCTTTGGCGGCAAGCTGACGTCGAGTCAGACGCAGATTGGTCGCAAGGACAGCACCACGGGCATGAACGTCCAGGGCGCTGCCGGCGCAGCATCGTCACGCGGCGCGGGACCCGATGCCCAGATGGACCCGTTTGTCAAGTTTGTCAAGGAGACTGGGTGGAACATTATGGAAAAGTTCAGCAAGGTCACGACCATGACACGCCGAGCCGCCCAAGACGCGATCCAGAACCCCAACGTCCCTCCCCAGATGAGGCGGCTGCTGCGGAACCCAGAGGTGCAAACCATCCAGGACGAGTTTGACAGCGCGAGGATCTATCTGGCTAGGTGGGCCATGGGCATTGCCGAACAGAGCGAGCGCGATCGCCGACAGAGGATCTGGACCGCTAAGGACGTGCTGGAGCTCGAAGATACAGACGTCGGCGAGTTTGAGCTGCTGGATGGTACGAGCAGCCTGTCAATGGAGGAGCGCAGGAAGCCCGTCACGGCCAAGGAGTGGAGTACCTTTTTCGACGCGCGCACCGGGCGGTTGACCGTGACTGTCGATGAGGTCAAGGAGCGCATCTTCCACGGAGGTCTCGATCCGGACGACGGCGTGCGCAAGGAGGCTTGGCTGTTCCTTCTGGGTGTGTACGACTGGCACAGCACGGCCGATGAGCGCAAGGTCCAGATCAACTCGCTCAGGGATGCCTTTGTCAAGCTCAAGGGAGCCTGGTGGGAGAGGCTCGTGGATCTGGGCGGTGAAGGCGACGAGGGCGAGTGGTGGCGCGAGCAGAAGGGCCGCATCGGTCAGTACACCACGGCGACGGAAAGCCTGACTTTGTGCTGACAGCCACCACAGAGAAAGACGTTCACCGTACGGACCGCAACGTCCCGATTTTTGCCGGGGAAGACATCCCCCATCCAGACCCTGACTCTCCCTTCGCCGAGGTCGGCACCAACGTCCACCTCGAACAGCTCAAGGACATGCTCCTCACCTACAACGAGTACAACAAGGACCTCGGCTACGTCCAGGGCATGTCTGACCTGCTGGCGCCCATCTACGCCGTCATGCAGGACGACGCCATTGCGTTCTGGGGCTTCCAGCACTTCATGGACCGCATGGAGCGCAACTTCCTCCGCGACCAGTCCGGCATGCGCAACCAGCTCCTGGCCCTCGACCACCTCGTCCAGTTCATGGACCCCAAGCTGTACAAGCACCTGCAGTCCGCCGACAGCACCAACTTTTTCTTCTTCTTCCGCATGCTGCTCGTGTGGTACAAGCGCGAGTTCGCCTGGATGGACACGCTGCACCTCTGGGAGGTCCTGTGGACCGACTACCTCAGCAGCAGCTTCCACCTCTTTGTCGCGCTCGCCATCCTCGAGAAGCACAGGGATGTCATCATGACGCATCTGCAGCACTTTGACGAGGTGCTCAAGTACGGTAGGTGGAGATTCTTGCCCCCCTTGCTGAAAAGCAAAAAGCACAAATCTAACGCACGCCAGTCAACGAGCTCTCCAACACAATGGACCTCGACTCGACCCTCATCCGCGCCGAGGCCCTCTTCCGCCGCTTCAAACGCCTCGTCGAAGCCGTCGACAAGAAGGGCAACTTCCCGCCACCCCGCCTGCAGAGCGCCGAAGAGGTCATCCAGAGCCCCGAAGCCGCCAGGGTACGGCCCGCCAGCGCCAGCGCCAGCGCCAACGCGCCAGAGGACGCGTCGGCCTCGACGCCGAGTGCCGCCGCCGCCGCCGCCGCCAAGGGAAAGAGCCCCGCCGCCAAGACGGACGAGCCGGACGAGGCGCGGCCCAAGATTATCACGCCGGAGCTGCGCCAGCTTCTGAGCCGCAAGGTCGAGGTGCTGCCGCGCAAGACGGTCGCGAACCTCGGCGACGGGCTGCCTGCGGAGAAGAGGACGTAGAATCGGCGTGACGTTTGGGCTGGCGGAGAGCGTAGTGACAAGTCGGGAGAAATGGGATTGGTTTAGACAGATTCGGCGTTTTGGTTCGCGGGTGCGACGGGGGAACGTTGCAAAAACGAGGCAAAGCGGGTGTTCACTTCGTACCATGTACTATCAACTGATGATTTTGTCTTTTCCACAATTCTGCCAAGGCAAGAGGAATCTTCTCCTCGAGGAGGCTCCTCGTCTCACCGTCCATGATGATTGCGTCAGACGAAATCCAGTCTACGCTGGTAGAATGAATTGCCATGCAGTGCAGTGCTGAACCGCAGATGTAAACTCTATAATGCTCCTCTTGCTCCCGCTCCTCCCAAAACACGCCAACAGAGCCATCTCACCGACGGAACCGCCCCAAACGCCTTCGCCGCGCCCAGCCCCGGACCGACCGCCTCCGAGCCGACGACGATAATGCAGACCGCTAATCAAAGGGGTTATATCTATGCTGTCTCCCCGTCTCGCTGTACGGCGGCGGCGGCGGTACTCCGTGAGGCGGAGCCGGCGCCGCCGCAAGCCGTGATGACGAGGACGTCGCGGACGCGGCCGAGGGGGCGCGGGCGAGGGCCGACGCGGCGGCAAGGGGTTTCGCGGACCACTGGGCCGTCTTGGCGACCATTTTGGCAAAGTACTGCTGGATGAAGGATTCGCTGTGCACGGTGAGCCACTGTATCACGTCAGGGGGGGGGGGGGCAGAAAGGGAGCAACACGTACGTGTAGTAACTGTGGTCCGAGTCGTGGCTCTGGACGAGGTTGTGCGCCAGCTCGTGCGCCATGACAACCCACCACCAGACGGCCGCCTCGGCCTTGGCCTCGCCCTGCCTGGCGCCCGTGAGCTTGTCGGCGTGCAGCTGCAGGAAGAAGCGCAGGTTGCAGAAGATGCTGCCGCTGCTGTTGAAGGCAATGGTGCCGCCCCTGTCGTCGTAGAAAATGTGCAGCACCTTGGGCGACAGCGCGTAGACGCCGCCGACCTCGGTGAGCAGGGCCGCGAAGGCGTTGATGGCGCCGGCGTACCGCTGCAGGAAGGGCCCCGGCTCGAGCGTCATGTCGCGCGACGTGAAGACCTTCATGCCGTTGGAGGCCTCGGCTGCGAAGGCTATGTTCTTGGCCGACGTGCTGTCGCAGTACGTCGCCTGCTCCTTGACCTCGTTCATGCTCGGCGGCGAGAAGAGCTGGTTCGAGTCGTGCGACCGCGTCGAGTTGATGGCGTTCAGAAGGTTCTGCTCTACGGTGGCCGGGCTCGTCACCCTGCCATCATCCTTGCCCTTCTGCCCGCCGCCGGTGGACGGACCAGGACCAGGCGGCGGCGGCAGAAGCTGTCGGCCGTCTTGCGCCGGCTTGTCAAGCTGGCCGTTGCGCCTGTCGTCGTCGTCGTCGTCGTCCTCGGGTGCGTCGAATCCCAGCCGCCGCGTCAGGTTGGAGAACAAGCCCTTGTTCTTTCTCGTCGGTGGCATCAAGCTAGGCGGACGCTGACCCTCCTCGGGGCTCTCGTGTCCGAACGAACCCGGCATGACCGGCTCGGGTGTCTTGGCAGTGTGCCGCGCAGCCTCGGCCGCCTGAGCCTGCTGCTGGTCCCATTGCCGCTCCCTGTCCTGGATGCGCTTCTGCTCTGCGTCCAGCGCCTTGCGCCTCTCCTCCTCGGCGATCCTCGCCTCCGCAGCCTTCGCTCGCAGGATGCGGTCGACGTTGTAGCCGCGGGCCCGCAAGCCGAGTAGGTCGAGGGTCAGGAACGGCTCGAAAAAGAGGTAGGCCTGCTGGTTGTGCCGCGTCAAGAGCAGCTGGCAGATGGCCTGGCCCACCTGATACATGTCCGGCTGGCCGTCGGCGGCGACGTACAAGACCCAGCCCGCCCGCGTCTGCACGCTCGCCGCCGAGCGCTTCTCCGTGTGCGTCTTGCTCTGACCTCGCAACGTGCGTCTGAGCGCCACGTTGGTCACGAGTTCAACGATGAGGTTCTTCTCGAGCCACTTGGCGTCATGTTTGAACGCTTCCCGTCGGTAGGTCGCGTATTCGTGGAGGAAGATCTTGCTGCGCTCCACAACGTGTTTCCGGAGGGCTGCCGCCCTGTCTTGCTTATCGACGTGGGGACCGATCCTGACGTTCTCCTCGACGAGGCTGCTAAGGTTCTGCGCACCGAGAGCCAGGTAAAAGTTCTCGAGCGCTTCATCCTCCGGCGCCGTGAGCAGATGATCCTTGAACAGGCGGTAGCTGATAATGTCGTCGAGCAGGACGATGCGGTTCGCCGACGCCAGCTGATACTGCTTGATGGGGGCCTCCTCATCCTCCACATCGACAAGAGGACCCTGCGTCGTGGATGGGATTTCCTTGGCACCGAGGAGGAACGGCGACACCGACATTTTCCTGAAGAGTTCCTTGTCCCTCTTGAGCTGGGGGAGACTCTCCGCCAGAGACCGGAGCAGCGTCATGTACTTGTCGGGGCTCTGCAAGATGCTCAGCAGCCGCGCCGGCTCGCTGCACGCAAGCTGCGCAAGCTCTGGTTTTGTCGGCTCCGTCTTGGCGCCGCATTTGAAGAGGAACGCGTTGGCGTCGCCGCCAAAGTCGACAAAGTCAAAGATGTTGCCATAGGTCGTCGAGCTCCCCAGGTACACCCGCTGGGGGCTGATGAGCGTCAACGTGCTGCCACCGGCACCCGGCTTCTCCTTGCTCGCAACCGCTCCGTCGCGAGCGGGGCGACGCACGGGGACGATGGGGGCGTCCCGCAGTCTCGACAAACTTTGTTCTCCGAGGTCAGCAATACGAAGGGCAAAGTAGGCAAAGAGCTTGGCAGCCTGTTGCTCATCTTGCGGTGGCCTGGCCAGCAAGCGCGACACACACTCGTAGATGGGCGGCTCCTTCAGGACGCCAAACTTGTTGGCGTGGATGTGAAGGTCCTTTCGCAGAATGTCAAAGTGCAGAATCGCAGCAGCCTCGTTGGTGAAGCACATGCTCGGAATGACGCGCTTCTTCTCGTCGCCCTGGACAGGAAGAATTGCCTTTTGGCTGCCAGCCAGGTTGAACGACCCATACCCGTGGATGTGGTGGTTGGCGATGAAGAAGGTCATGGCTTGAACACGCAGCGCCTCGTCTTGCGACGTCATCAGTTCTACGAGCTCGGGCACCGAAGGATACGCCCGCAAGCCCAAAGTCGCGAGGAACAGTCCCTCCGTGCCGGAGGCCCGGAAGCTGCCTGGAGGGCCGGGCCACTGCAGCAGCGGCAGACCGAGAGCTCTGTGCGAATCCTTGGGCTCAAACAAGTCGCACACGCGGTACAGCTGAGTCGAGCCCTTGGTCGGTTCCAAGCCCTTGGGGCCAGCCTCGGCGGGGCAAATGCGCGACTCCTTCAGCTTCTTCATATCCGCCGCGGGAATGTCATCCTTGACAGATGCCAGGTACTTGATGAGTTCGAGGTGACTCCATCGCTTCTCTTCGCCGTTTGCGGTGGGACTCAGGAGCCTGGTGAAGATGGTATCGAGATCGAGCGTTTTCCTGACGCCAATGGCAACGAGAAACTTCTCCTTGAGGTTTTGACAATGCTCAATAACCGGCAGGTCGTCAAAGAGCTTGACGGTCGCAAAGAACGACTCGGTAGGCTTCCGCATGCCCAGCTTCGTCGGCATGACCGTGTGCGCTTGCAGCAGACCGATGACGGCAGACTTGTGCTTTGGGTTCAGATTATCCCACGCCTTGGACAAGATGAGGAGCACTTGGAGAGCGAATTTGGGCGTCTTCGTCATGTTCTGGTCGTCTGCCTTGTCAGAGAGGGACATGAGCAGGAACCTCAGCCAGGGCAAGACTTCGAGTGGCTCCCAGCCGAGCGCCTGCAGCTCCGGAGGCGCGCAACTGCTGGTAAAGGCGTGAGGGATGGTGGTGGGCGGTATAGGGGCGTGCGCAGGGATCTTGTTGACCACGAGGAAGTTTGTGATGGACCCGAGAGCAATGATCTCACCCTGATCGCTACCGTCTTGTGACACGGTCGCCACCGCAACATCCAGCAGGCTGGACTTGCTCGCAGGATCCAGCTCGCCGTTGAGTGCTCTCTTACCAGCCCAGCTGATGAAGTTGATCAGCTGCTCCCGATTCATAGCCTTGGTCTCGAGCTCTTTGCGCACGTCCTCCACCGTGATCGAACTGATCAGCCCAAAATCGATCAGCTTCTTGACGAACGGGTCGTTCTTGAGCTCCACAGGCACGACGGGGATGCTATCCACGAATTTGCTGAGCTCCTCGGATCCGATCCGCACCTTGGAGGTCTGCATGACACCACGCGAAGAGAAGACCTCAATGGAGGCCTTACGATACGACGTCCAGAAGGCTTCCTCGATGATCTGTGCCACCTGACCGCTGGGCGTCGAGTCACCAAAGGTAAACGTCTTCAAGATGTGAATGGCTTCAGGCATGAACTTGGCAATGTCCTTATTCGTAATCTTGCCACCCTTGTCGGCGGCCCTCCTGACCTTCAGGTCAAGATCACTCATCTCGTTGGCGAACGCCAGCCGCGTCATGATACCGGCAGCCCGAAGCATCTCAATGTTCCAGGAACGGACCCAGCGTGCGTTCAGGTCAATGGCCTCACGCTCCACGGTCGGAATGACAGACTGTGCCGAGATGTGCATGCCCGCACCCGTTGTCTGCGTCGTGGGAAAGCCGATGAAGATCCGGCCGCCGGGCTTCTTGCTCGGCAGGACAGACGCAAAGACGTCGGCTGATTTAGAGATGACGTCGGAACTCGAGCTCTCCGTCGCCTGCGTCTCGTCGTATGACGAAGTCAGGATGGACAATTTTGTCGTCTTCGGAGGCGGCTTCTTCGTGGCACGTTCCAGTTCTGCCGAGAAGGAGGCAGACACCTTGGTCTTGATGACCGCGGACGTGACGCGGAGGAAGATGGAGGAGCTTGACGCCTTGGTCACGTCCTCCGAGATGGTCTCCTGGGCGACGGCTTCCTCCTTGTGCGCCTTGCCACGCAGGCCAGCCTGCGAGGCACTCGACGTCAGCCTAGAGAAGAAGCTTCTCAGAGAGGGAACCTCGGCGCCCATGCCGTACTGGTCGGACTGCTTGGCAGCGGTCGCCCTGGGCTTCCAGCCAATGACGCCCATAAAAGAGGCGTCGATCTGTGCACTCGTCCGGTCGACGGTGTGTACCGTCATGAGGCCGTCGCGGGTCCGCGTCTCGAGGTCCCTTGGTATGGGCACCTCTACACTGGGCGAGGCCTTCTTGTGCAGGGACAAGACCTTGTAGTCGTCGATCCAGAACTCGACGTGCTGCAGGGCGACAAACGTCAAGCTTGTGGCCAGAAACTGGCTGACAGAGAGGAGATGGGGGAGAGGCGTCGTCGTGTTGCGGTAGTCGAGCACAAAGATGGTATCGGGAGACTGCTGGTCGGCGGGCAGCGTCGTCTTCTTGGTGAACAGGGCGTTTCCTTTCCAGTAGAAGGCCATGGCCTCGTTGCCCGAGCTCACAAAGGGCTCCTCGCAGTCGGCAAAGACGCTGTAGAAGCCCACGCCAAAGGCACCAATCTTGGTCTCGTCGGGGTTGCCCTCGGCTATCCTCTTCAACCGCCCCCAGTCTGTCTTGGTAAAGGGTTGGCCGTCGTTCTGGACCACGAGGCGGCGGAGCGTGTGATTTGTAATGACGTGCTTGAGGAGCTCGGAGCGATCGGTCGTGTTGGGCAGCGCAACAGAGGTGGAGGGCATCGTCTCCCACTTGACCTTGACGGTCGTGGCCTGGGCGTCGGCGGCGTTCTGGATGAGTTCTCGGAGAGTTGTCCATTCGCCAGAGTAGCGGGCAAGAACCTTGTCGATGAGGGCTCTGGTATCGACAGTGACGGCTTCTTCGTCCTCGCCATCCCGCATGGCGGTGGCGCGGAGGCGCGAATAGTCCATGGTTGTGGTGGAAAGGGGATGGTAGGATCGAGGGTAGAAGTCGGAGGGGGTATATCAAAGGTGGAAAGTTCGCATGGTCTAGGCCAGCATCAGAAGCAAGAGGAGCCCTGTAGGATGCGTGGTCCGTCGAAGTCTAGGTACAGGTATGCGTCGAGATGACAGAGGTGTCCAGGTTGCTCGGATCGGAGGGTCGGGTCGGCATGCACAATGACACCGTAACGAAAGCTGAGACGTATGAATAGTACAGGTACAGGAAGAGGGCGGCCAACAGTGTGAGGCAGGCCAGCGTTTTGTTGTCAAAGAACGACCTTGCCACTTGAGTCAACTCTGCTGTTCCAGAAGCTGCCGTGCGAAGATGCAAGGTCAAAACTCAGGCTGTTCGCGTCGGCGTTGCGTCGTGAGCTCGGTGAGTTCTGGCCCCAGCCCCAACGCTGCTGAGGCCAGGCTTCCCTCCATGTGTTGCCTCGTGACGCAACGCGCCTCGCCACAGGCACCGGCGCGCGCTGGGGTTGGTCGTGACAGGGGTCCGATAAGATAACCAGGCACCCTACCGATGAGGCTGACGGGCAGTTGCTGGCGTCACACCGAGCCCCTGAATGACGCCTGCAATTAGGGGCTACGTGCCTGGGTTTGGGGGCTACGTGCCTGGGTCTGGGGGCCACGTGCCTGTGGTCAGGGGCTTTGTGCCTGCAATTAGGGGCTACGTGGATCACGGATTCACAGGCAGCGTTCCTGGCGAGTACGAAAAAAGAAGAAAAGGAAAAAAAGAAAAAAAAAATTGACAAAATCGGAACGGATTCAATGCATTACAAGTTGCCATGTATAGTACAACAGAGAGACCATCTCGTTTTGGAGGTCCCGTCACAGACGCCTCCAAGTTCCAACCAAACGCCTCATTTCGCCATAATGTCCACATAGCGTCCGCTCTTCCTCGCCTTCTTCGCGCCAGGCCTACGCGGTCCTGCAGCGCCTATCAGATCATCAATGCTGCTGGCATTGCTCATGCTCGTCGTCGGCCGGCTCGGCGGTCCGCTCGGTGGCCCTGTGCTAGAGTTCGACACCGACCGCGCCATGGCTGGCGGGCCGGCCGGAATGTCGAGGCTCTCGCGCGAAGGAGCCTTTGACAGGCTGCCTGCGCCGATGGGCATAGGCGGCCGAGGGGGTCCGCCAGGGGGTCCCATGGGCGGCGCCGATGACGAGGGAGGCGGGGGCGTGCCGGTCGACTTGGGCGGTGGAGGTGTAGCCGTCTTGGCCGGTGTCTGCTCGGCCCCGGCCTTCTTGTTGACCCATCGCTTCTGATCGGGGTCGTAGACGAAGCTGCTCGACTCGCCCAACTTGGCACGGATCGGCTTGTTGCCTTGGTTGGAATCCGGCATGGCGTCCTTCTTGCCACCCCACCAACTGCCGAAGCCCCATCCCTTCTTGCCTGCGCTCTGTTCGGCTGCTCTCTTGGCTGTACTGCTGTTAGCTTTGTCGTGACAGAGACAAGGGGCATGCCCAGGGTGCCATCTTACCATCTTCTTCGGCGGCCTTCCTGAACATCTCGTCATTCTCCTTATCCTTCTCCGACTTGGATTTCCCCTGCGGCCGCAGCGCGGGAATATCATCCTCGTCGTCATCCATGAAGCTCTTCTTCTTTGGCTTCGGCTTGTCATCATCGTCATTGTCGTCGTTGGATGGCTCAACGCCCGGGTCATAGGTCGGTGGCTCGTAGCTGTAGGGCTGGTACGAAGGTGCTTCGTATCCTCCGCTAGCTGCAGCATCCTCGGGCTCGGCCTGTTGGGATTCCGGGCCTGCGTTCGTGCCAAATGACGGAGGTTCATAGCCGTACGAGGGCGGCTGGTACCCCTGATCCTGCTGAGGAGTGAATTGGGTGGGCTCATCGGCAGGTGGCGCTGGCGATCCCTGGTGCGTGATGACGGGAGCTTCTCGCAAGCCGCCGTACGGACCATAGGCAGACGGAGCGGGGTCAGGCTGGGGTGTATGGACGTCCTGGGGCGCACCGTAGGGTGCAGGGTTGTAGGCTTGCGGTGTATAGCTGCCCGCGGCAACACCAGACTGCGAGTCGATAGAGGTGCGGGTCGGCGCATCAAAGGACGCACGGCCATAGTCGTTCGACGGCTGAGTCGACTGCGCCGCAGGCGTATAACCCGACGTCGGCTCATACGAAGTCGTCGGTGGAGACGGCTGCGCTCCCATGGGTGCATAGCGCGATGCTGCTCTTGTCCCCTGTGCCAGTGCTACAGGAGCAGTGACTGGGTAGCCGGGATTGTTGTTCCCGTACACGTCAAAGTTCGAAACGGAAGGAGACGGGCTGATGGTAGGGGTGCCTCCGGCAATGCGGCCGAAGGGCCCAGTCTCCGCGCCAGGCTCGCCGGGCGTGGCGGTGCCAGAGCCGTCGGCCTCGTCGCCGGCAACAAATTTGTTAAAGCGATTCCACATGCTGTCCGAGACCTTGTTCATGCTGGGTTTGGAGATCCAGGACGAAGACTCGCCCTTGGGCGCCTGCTTGAGCCTCTTGGACAGGTCATCTACCGCAGCCTCGAGCAGGGGATGATGGTACGGAGACCTCTTTGTCTGTGCAGTGATCGAGTTGGCAATGACATCGCAGTATTGCAGCGCCTTGTCCCTGAAGCCATGCTCTGCCAGAGTTGCGGCATGCTGGAGCTTATAGGCTGCGAGGTGCGGCACGCCGGCCGAGTTGGCCCCGTTCGCAAGCGAAAGGCCATACTCGAAGACTTCGCTGAGCAACAGTGCCTCTGTCTCCTTGCCGAACTGTTCGGCTTGAGTCTTGTGGTCAGCACCCAGGAGGACAAAGCTGGCTGTCTGGTCGTCGAGACCCCCAAATACTATCGTCTTGCGGGCAAAGAGGAAGCAAATGTGTGCGGCTTCGGCTCTGCCATATGTCGACAAGAGATCACCCAGTGCGCTCAGCGCCCTGGTGTCGTCCGGGCTTCGGTTGCTGAGCACCAACCCCAGGGTCTCGCGCCATTTGTCGAGGCCATCAAGGGCGTCCTTGGCTGGCTCGGCCGTCGCGGCCGTGGTCATCAGCTGGCGGCCAGCACGAGCATGACTGGGAACCAGCTCATCGACACACTCATCGAAATTGCCTGACAGGACCTTGTAAAGTGCAGCAATCGACTCATTGTTATGCCCCGGGTGGTTGACCTCTTTGCGCACAAACTCTTGGGCGACCTGCTTGTACAGATCCGGCGACACCGTGTTCGAGATGAGCATGGCATGACCCCAGAGCCTCTTGTCGACGGCTGCCCAGACCGCTTGTTCCCGATCACCAGCGAGGAGGTGCTTGCGGATGGAGACGACTGTTTGGGGGTCAACACCGTCTGCCTGCATCTGCGTGGAAGTGGCTGGGAACGCAACACCAGCTGCGCCATCCGCGTAAAGAGGAGCTGCCTCTGCTGCCTCATCCTTTTTTGCTTCTGGCGAGAGAATGTTGCGCACGGCGGCCTCGACCTCTGCACCGCCTTCGAGAGCGCCATCGAATTCGATGAACGTCCTGAGAATCTTCCACAGCAGGACGCGCTCAGTCATTCGCTTGTCTTCGTGGGTGATTTGAGAGCTGTACGTCTGACCTGGCAAGTTTGCCTCCAGTGACTCGATTCCGGCCGTCAGCCAGGAAATGGTCTCCTTCTTCTTCGATTTGCCCTTGAGAGGCCCGGGGAATTTGGCCAGCCGATCTTCGAGAGGCTCAATGTCCTTGACCTGCTTGACGCGAACTTCGCCGGGCGTACGCACAATCATGGGTGCCGTTTGGCCCATACCGTAGCGTGGGATCTCCTTGGGGAAAGATGTGATGATGGTGCCACCAATACCCCACGAGAAGACAGGTGCTCCCTTCCACCTCTTGAGGGGGTCATTCTCACGTCCATCGGTAGGGGCGACCATGTTCAAGCTCTGAGAAGGAGCTCGGTGGCGACCCGTGCGAGGTGCTGCGGCATAGGAGTGCTGAGCACTGGCGGGCTGCGCTGCTTGCGGAGGAGCGGCGCCATGCGAGGACGCCGGACGTGCAGCAGCTTCACTGGGTTGGTAGCGGTTTTGGAGTGAGCCAGGCGATTGTGTCTGCGACCTCATCGGGGGCGCGAACCTCTGCTCGGGTGAGAGGGGGTTCGATTGCGGCTGAGGCGTGTAGTTGGCCGCAGCTCTCTTGGGCGGCGACAACATGGATGGGCCATACCCATGGGCGGACGGCGGTGGGGTGTGGCGTGCAAGAGGTGGTGATGCAGGAGTCGCGCCAAGAGAGGTATACGCATCAATAGGCTGAGGCGACTGTTCGACCCTAGCACCTTCGTCTTCCTCAACCTCCTGCGTCGGCGGCAGCGACGACACGCGGTTGACCCTCGGCTCAAATTGAGCGCTGATGCGTCGATCCTGCTGGCCGAGCTGGCCGAGCTGGCCGTGCTGGCCGTGCTCACCATTTGTGACAGGTGCAGACTGGGCTCGGTCGTGAGAAACCTCGAAGTGCGCGAGCGGGCTGGAAGTGCGAGGCAGGTGAGGGAGCACGGCGGCTGGGGGCGGCGCCGCGCTATACGTCGCCGAAGGTGGTCGGGAGGCTGGCGGGGCCGGCGAGTACCTGTTGGCCGAACCGGGCCGAGCTGTGCCATTCACAGCCGGCGCCAAAGGCGGCGCTGGAGAATAGCGACTGTTGTTGGGTATGCTCGACGTGCCCGGGCTGGTGGACTGCAAGGCTGCATACGGACTCACGCGCGGCGGCGCGACCAGTCCGGTGAGCCCGCTGGACTCAGCTCTAGGCGGAGCCGGAGGGGCCTCCTGCTTCGGTAGCTCCATGGACTGACTCGGTGGCAGAGGCGCGTACTGCGCTGGAGGCGGCCCCGGAGCCGGTCCAGGAGGCGGTCCCTGCGGCAGGGAAGCAGGACCGCCAAGAGCTGGAGACGGCAGGCGGCTGCTCTGGCGCGAGGCCGGACGGGGTCTGGAGGTCATGGGAAGGTCCTCGAAAAAGTTCTCCTTGCTCGGAGTGACAGCTCGAGGCTTCGGCCCAGCAGCTGGTCCCGCCGTGCCTGGGCTGGGAAGAGCCGAGGCAGGGCTGGGAGGAGGCAAGCCGGCAGACGGTGGTGCGGAGCTGGTCGGGCTTGGAGCGTACATGCTGGAGCTTCTGGGCGGTAGCTGCGCGGAGGGGCCTTGCACCTGAGCTCTCGGCAGCTGTTGCATACTGGCTCGCTTGCGCGGCTTGACATCCATGGGCAAGTCGTAGGGCGAGGTGTAGCCGCCCTTGTTCTTGTCGGCGAAGCTCTGGGCTTTGGAAGCCTCGGGACGCGGGGGCGGCGGCATGCCATATGCAGCTTGGCTGGGCGAGGGCTGGGACTGAGCGGCGTACGACGTTGGGGCTGGGAATGAAGTGACCACAGGCGAAGGCGCATATGCTGATGTTGGCGTCTGGGGCGGCGCCGCCGCCACAGGAACATAAGGCGACTGGGTAGCGGCAGCCTTGGGGAACGGGAAAGATGGGCTCTGCGGCGTATATCGTCCTTGCAGGCTTTGCTGTTGGGCGGCTGGCAGACTGGGTGGCTGCACAGCCGGCGCGGGTGCCGTGGTCTCGTCGTCATCGTCGTCCAAGAAGCCTTCGTCGTCACTGCCAAAGAATGCGGCGGGATCAACTGGCTTCGAGTCGCCAGTGTTATCGTCGAGCAGGAATTCGTCATCATCGTCCCCGGCAAATGCCTCTTGCCATTTGGCAGCCAGATCCTCGGTAGCGGGCTTGCTGGCGTCGTCCTCTGTAGCCAAGGCCTGCGACGGCGTCGCTTGATGCTCATCCTCCTCGGCCATCTCCTCCAGCGTATCGGCTCGCGACAGTGGGTTCGTGCCAAAGGCACCGAGTACCTGCATCGTTGACTTGCGCTCCAGCGTGGGCGGCGTATCATCGTGACCTGCATCCTGGACATTGCTGAAAAAGTCGTCGTCGGCCGAGGCTTCGTTGTCGAAGAAGGAGGCTGAGGCGGCAGTATCCGTGTGCTCGGGCGCGCGAGGGATGAGAGGCAGACCTTCCTCGAATCGCGAACCGACATTGTCCTCATCGGCGCCCGTCATGTCGCGTCCTACATACTGCGCTTGCTCCGAGAACCCATTGATATGAGGCGGTTCAGACGGGTCGTCGGCGAAGTGAGGTTGGGCTGGAGAGATTGCTCGTTCGGACAGAGGAGCGTCAAAGCCGTCCTGATGCTGCTCCGTCGCCTGGATTACATGTTGGGCCTCGGTGGCGGGAAGCGGTCGGGTCTCCGTCGACGCGCCGGGCGGGCTCGCTGGGGGAACGACCGGGAACGAGTTTGTCCTGTCAGAGGGCGGCATGAACTTGAAGGGGTCCGTGTCGGTTCGGGAGAGGTTCCAGTCGGCTTCCTCGTCATCGTGGAAGTTGATGTCATGCGACACAGTTCGGGCGAAGGAAACAGTGCTCGAGTGACCGAGAACAGGGCCGGCGGCTTGCACCTCGGGTGCTGGGGGTGATGCTTCCGTAGGCGCCGCAGTCTCGGCGTCGGCCGGTAGCGCATCGGGCTCTGCAGGAGCAGAGGTCGGATGGTCAAACACGGGCCAGTCCTCTTCAGCATCATCTTTCGCAACGGGTTCCTCTGCGAACCAGGGCCTGTTGGCGCTCTCGTCCTGGGGTATCGTGTCGGGGATCGAAGGCATGGTAGCTTCGGAAGTGGGCGTGGGTTCGGTTGGTTCGTTGATCAGCGACGCATCAAGATCGGCGGTTGCCTCGGGATGCGCGGGCGAGTCTGTGGATGATGTGGTTCTGTCTTGCGCGTAAGGCTTGGATGCCTCCAGAGAATCTTGGGCCGGTGGTGGTTGGGTGTGTGCAGGAGCGGAGGGATGGCCGTCGGCAGTGGCAGAGGCACTGCTGTTAGGCATCAGAGCGGGATGCCATGATGAGACGTGTTCGTCGGAGCTCATGTTGGCTCGACGCAGTTGATTAAGGTCGGGAACAATGGTTCCTTTCGGGGGGGGGGGGTGGCCTGATAGATGCAAAAGGCTATCTGAATGGCCAGGTCAGCCAAGGAGCTTTTGGATCTCACGATCTCAGGTGATGTGCTCGCAGCAAAAAAAACGCGACACCAGGGAGGTGGCAATCGAGATGAGGCGTGGGGACAGGAAAAGGAGGTCGCGCATAGCTGGGTAAGTAAGATGAAGGAAAACGTACAAGGACAGTCAAAGCTTGGATCTACAGAAAAGGCCAGGCCCCAAGCGCCATGTTCGATTCGTCTGGAGAAAGGGGGAGATGGTGTCGGAAGAGAACAAAGTATTAGGTGCTGGTAGAATACAGAGGGGACAGGGAGTTGAGGTACAGAGTGATGATGATAGATTGTAGCGAGGCCAAGACGGGGCGAGACAAGTGCAAGCTGGCAGCAATCCTCTGTCTGGAACGGGGAATGGAAGGCAGCACCGAGCACCGAGCACTGAGCACTGAGCACTGAGCACTGAGCACTGAGCACTGAGCATCGAGCATCGAGCAGGCATCGTCCAGTCCCGTGGCCTGTACGAGGCCACGGTGGGTCTGTCATCCTTGCCTCCGTGTCATGTTCTCCCCTGGCCCCCAGGTCCCGCGCCCAAACGAGCACGTCACCGAGGTTCAACCGGCGCATCATCCGGGCTTCCAGGTGTCCTTTTCAGCGCTTCTTCAGTGGGCCACTGTGGTCGTGCCACGGACAGGCATGCACCTTACCTGCCCACGTAACTCGGGTGGAGGTGCCGTACCTACCTACATGTAAGGTAGGTAGGTACCTAGGTAGGTAGGTAGGTAGGTAGGTAGGTAGGTAGGTAGGTAGGGAGGAAGTCACCTGTAGAGACTTTGGAGCTCGGAACCTAAGGGTCCAGCTAGCTGCAGGGAACGACCAAAAGAAAGTCAGATATGCTCATGGGATTCTGTCGAGTTCACACGGAGGGGCAACACGGCATAACGGATGCCCCGTCAATATCGAGCCATCTACATCATCAAAGTAAAATGGTCATGGTGGTTCCACAGCAATGGATGGTACATGGTAGTCGAGAGCCAGGTCGTTTGAGGCACAGTGCCTTGTCTTGCTTGTGCAGTGCCTAGGCACGTCGCAGAAAGCAATGGCCACGCGGCTGGTCCCTGAACGTCACAGCTTGATGAGCCTAGGCCTACATGTACCTACCTTAGGTAGTGCTAGGTACGGTACCTACCTAAGCAAGTCTAAGGCCACAGTGCCACAGCGAGTGTCCTCTAGTCAGTACGTACCTCACATCAGTGCACCGTCAGTCGCGAGGGGACTGCCTGCCTATTCGTTGACTGAGATGCTTCCCTGCATCCCGGTCCATCCATCCATCCATCCATCCACCCATCCACCCATCCACCCATCCACGTCGGCATCATACCTCCTGGGCAGCTCAGTTTCTGCCCTGTCGGATGCATTCAGTATACCGGTCCGAACAAGCGTCGCCCTTTTCTTGATGTATCTATTGCCTCAGCCACTTTTCTACTTTCCGGCACGAGTCTGGCCTTGAGCTTTGCAACTGCGACCAACTCCTAACCCTATTCAACTACCAGCAACCTTGACGCCGCCCCAGGCTTTGGCTCCAGATGCAGCTGTCTTGTCAGCGTCTGACGCCCCGATCGACCCAAATCATCATCACCTTTCGTCAGCTCGCCTGAGCTGTAGAGGCTTCCTCCCCGACCGGCCGCGGCATGCCTCCCAACTCTTCCTATCGTCCCGCGGAGCCGCCAGATTCGCCGAATGATTCCGATTCAGACCTCGACCTCGACATTCAGGAGCTCGACCCTGCCACCACGTCCCAACGCGGCCCCGCCCAAGCCAGACACGCCCGCGACACGGGAGAATCGCGCTCACCGAGGATAGCCCTTCGCAACCTCCGCATGGGTGGCCTGCGACGTGGGAACAGGAGTAGGGGGTACGGCGAGCTCGGCCAGGACAGAGATGGCGCCGCCGACGATTCCCAGTCTCTGCTGGGCGGTGGCCACAGGCGGTCCACTTCACAGTCCGCCGACGGCAGTCGAGCCTCCGGTGACGATGCGCCTCTGCTGTCGGGACGGTCCCAGCCGCGATCTCGGCGTCGCTCCTCGGCGCAAGAAGGCCTGGGACGCCTGGCTGCCCTCGGTTCCAGTCTGAAACTCGCGAGCTTCATGGGCGGCAGTGCAGGCCCTGGCTCGGTCAAGGACGATTCTGGAGAAGCAGAGGAGGAGGACGACCCTTCCGCGGCGCGACACATTGCCGTGGGGTCGTTACAATCGACCAAATTCCCGCCGAATCTGATATCAAACGCCAAATACACGGCCCTCTCGTTTCTCCCCGTCACGCTATACAACGAATTCTCCTTCTTCTTCAACATGTACTTCTTGCTGGTCGCCCTGTCCCAGGCCATTCCGGCGCTGCGAATCGGCTACCTGACAACCTACGTGGCGCCCCTGGCCTTTGTTCTGATGATCACCATGGGAAAGGAGGCGTACGACGACATCGAGCGCAGGCGGCGAGACAATGAGGCCAACGCCGAGGCATACACTGTCCTCCGCTTTGACGAGCCGGGCCGGGCCTTGGCTTCCGAGCTGCGCCCTCACAAGAGGCTCAAGTCAGAGTCGACCAAGAGGCGGGGGAAGAAGCTGGTCAAGACGGCCGACAGGCTCTCAGACATTCGTGAAGAGGAAGAGCGCATGGAGGGCGATGGCCCACGAACGGGGCCGACGTCATCGGTATACGAAATGCCCTGTAAATCACGCGATCTCAAGGTCGGTGATGTCTTGAAGCTGAGCAAGGGACAGCGGGTTCCCGCCGACGTTGTCATTCTCAAATGCATCACCGCAGAGTCCGCCCAGGTCGAGGAAGAGGAGGCCCCCGTAGAGGAAGAATCGCTGCTGGTGGATGCCTTGGACGACGCGGCACCAGCAGCGTCTAGCAAAGGCAAAGACGTGGAGAACAAGGCCGAAGATGCCAGCGGCTCCAACGGTGAGACTTTCATCCGAACGGATCAGTTGGACGGAGAGACAGACTGGAAGCTGCGCCTGTCTTCCCCTTTGACCCAAAACCTCCCGACGGAGGAGCTAGTTCGACTGCGAGTGACTGGTGGTAAGCCTGACCGCAAGGTCAACGAGTTTATGGGTGCGCTCCAGCTGTTGCCGACAAGGGAGGACGCTCAGAGCACGTCTGCCGACCATGGCTTTGGCGCGGACGCGGGGACCACGGCACCCTTGTCCATCGACAATACGGCTTGGGCCAACACAGTGATTGCGTCCCAGGCAACAACGCTGGCCGTCATCATGTATACGGGCACGCAAACAAGGTCGGCTCTCTCCACGGCACCATCAAGGTCCAAGACGGGACTGCTTGAGAATGAGATCAACTCGTTGACCAAGATTCTGTGCGCCCTCACTCTGGCGCTGTCGGTGATTCTGGTTGCTCTTTTGGGTTTCGAAAATACAGAAGACAACCGCTGGTACATCAAGATCATGAGATACCTGGTTCTTTTCTCGACCATTGTGCCCATCAGCTTGCGCGTCAACCTCGACATGGGCAAGAGTGCGTACTCCTGGTTCATCCATCGCGATTCCGGCATACCGGGGACAGTGGTGCGCACCAGCACGATACCAGAAGACTTGGGTCGCATTGAGTATCTGCTCAGCGACAAGACGGGCACGCTGACGCAGAATGAGATGGAGATGAAGAAAATCCACGTCGGGACCGTGTCGTACGCCAACGAAGCCATGGACGAAGTTGTTGCCTACGTCAAGCAAGGTTTCCACATTCAATCAACAGTGGATCCGGCCTCTCAGAAGATGCTCATCACCCCTTCGTCAACTTTTGCGAGTACCGCCAACGTGGGCACCACCCGCACACGGCGAGAGATTGGTTCTCGCGTGAGGGACGTCGTGCTCGCGCTGGCGCTCTGCCACAACGTCACCCCCACAACGGAGGAGGAAGATGGCAAGACGATCACATCGTACCAGGCCTCTTCGCCCGACGAGATTGCCATTGTGCGCTGGACAGAGTCAGTTGGGCTTCGTCTTGTCCATCGCGATCGCACCGGTATGATCCTGGAGTACGCAGAAACAGGACGCCCCACGGTCCAGGTGCGCATCCTCGACGTGTTTCCGTTTACCTCCGAGGGCAAGCGCATGGGTATCATCGTGCAATTTTACGAGACGAAACAGTCGAGCCCTCCCGACCTGAGCAGCGGGGAGATTTGGTTCTACCAAAAGGGCGCCGATACCGTCATGACGTCTATTGTGGCGGAGAATGACTGGCTCGACGAAGAGACGGCCAACATGGCCCGCGAAGGCCTGCGTACGCTGGTTGTTGGCCGGCGACGCCTGTCCTATGAGCAGTACCGAGAGTTTTCAAGAAGCCACCAGGAAGCCGCGCTCGCCATCACGGGCCGTGACGCCAACATGCAAAAGGTTGTGTCGCAGTACCTCGAGCGGGACCTCGAGTTGCTCGGCGTCACCGGTGTCGAGGACAAGCTGCAGAAGGATGTCAAGCCGTCTCTCGAGCTGCTCCGGAACGCGGGCGTCAAGATTTGGATGCTCACGGGCGACAAGGTGGAGACGGCACGCTGTGTGGCCGTCAGCTCGCGCCTCGTGGCCAGGGGTCAGTACATTTACACCGTGTCCAAGCTCAAGCGGAAGGACAACGCACAGGACCATCTGGATTTCCTTCGCAGCAAGACGGACGCGTGTCTGTTGGTCGACGGCGAGAGTCTGCTGCTGTTCCTGACGCATTTCCGCATCGAGTTCATCTCGGTAGCGGTCCAGCTCCCGACCGTCGTGGCGTGCCGATGCTCTCCGACGCAAAAGGCCGAGATTGCGACGCTCATCAAGGAGTACACCAAGAAGCGCGTCTGCTGCATCGGAGACGGCGGCAACGACGTCTCCATGATCCAGGCAGCCGACGTGGGTGTCGGCATCGTCGGCAAGGAGGGCCGGCAGGCGAGTCTGGCGGCCGACTTTTCCATTGAGCAGTTCCACTACCTCACCAAGCTGCTGGTCTGGCACGGCCGGAACAGCTATAAGCGGAGTGCAAAGCTGGCGCAGTTTGTCATCCACCGCGGCCTCATCATTGCGGTGTGCCAGACCATGTACAGCATCGCCATCAAGTTTGAGCCACAGGGTCTCTACAAGGTATGTCGGCGTAGGCGTGCTTGGGCCAGTTTTGTGCGAGCTGACCAAGACTTAGGACTGGCTTCTCGTGGGTTACGCCACAGTGTACACGGCGTTCCCCGTGTTGTCGCTGGTGCTGGACAAGGACGTGGACGAGAACCTGGCCAACCTCTACCCAGAGCTCTACAAGGAGCTGACGTCGGGCCGCTCCCTCTCGTACCGCACGTTCCTCATCTGGGTCCTCGTGTCGGTGTACCAAGGCTGTGTCATTCAGGGTCTTTCGCAGATCCTGACCGAGGTCCACGGGCCGAGGATGGTCGCCGTTTCGTACACGGTGCTGGTGCTCAACGAGCTGCTCATGGTGGCCATGGAGATCACGACGTGGCACCCCGTCATGATTGTGTCGATTGTCGGGACATTTATGATGTTTGCCGCGTCAATACCGTTCCTGGGCGACTACTTTGAGCTGGAGTTCCTGCTCACCCTGTAAGTCTGCTCCCCTCGTCAGAGTTTCTTCCCAGGCACGATCGCTGACAGTCGCAGTGGGTTCTACTGGCGCGTCCTCGCCATCGGGGCCATATCGCTCATCCCTCCGTACGCGGCCAAGTTGATCGGGCGCGCGCTGAAGCCGCCATCGTACAGGAAGGTACAGAGCACATGATGAGGGGGGCAGAGTGTTCGGGTCGGGCGTTACGGCGGGGTGAATACTAGAGTCGGTCAAGGCCGCGGTGCATCAGCTATACGGCGTTCGCGTTATCAATGAATGGTATTGATGAGTATTTTCTCATGGTGAACTTGTGTCTGTTCATCGCTGTGCTGGCCACGGATCCACGGTCATCCCCCACTCTATGCTAGAGCTGTGTAGCTATAAGCTGTAGCTATAAGCTGTAGCTATAAGCTGTAGCTATAAGCTGTAGCTATAAGCTGCAGCTATAAGCTGCGTAGCCTCCAATACATCAGCCACGTGGCTCTTAACGTACACACCAAGTCTCATGACATTATACAGCAGACTGTACAGACTATCCTCAAAGCTTCAACACGAGCCAATCCCGCAGCAACCCCCCCATCTCGCCCAGAACCCCGCCAACACGCCCCTGCACCTGCCCGCCGCCCCTCCACGGCCTGGCGCCCGCCAGCGCCGGACCGAATACGTCTAATCTAATTAAAACAAAAAAAGCTGTACCTAATAACCCTGAGAATAAAGCAAAAATTAAGTATAAAGTACCTATATCTTTAGCATTTGTTGATAAGAATCATCTTTCAATTCCCATAGAAATTGAAGATTCTAAATTTAATATATTGTTTTTTTGACTTTGAGCCATTTGTTTATTTGTATTTATTTAAAGTACTATTTACATAATAGTATTACTTAGCAAAATAAAAATGTAGATTTATAATGAAATTTTTGATGATTAAAATAAAAATAAATATTATCTATCAAAAGTATAAATGTAAATGTTTACATAAATACAAGGTTTTTAATAAAATATTAATATTTATATAGAAACCATTCAGATTATTGCGGTTCGAACGCAACTCTTCTCCTACCCAAAAGGAGCGCCTAACCACCCGGCCCTAATCTGTAAATTAAATTTAGTATTTGTTCTATCTCTTTACTATTATTTCTATAAATTTTATTTAATTACTACAAATATTGATTTAAGTACAATAGATTTTAAGTTAAAAGAATATCTTTTATTATCTTATGAAAAAGTAATACTATTCTTGTTAATTATATTTGTTTGAATACTTATAAAA
>NW_009276967.1:327535-347092 GCF_000150675.1 Verticillium dahliae VdLs.17
CGCGTCTGCGCGTGCAGGGCGCACGCGTCGGAGTGCGGTGCCGCGGGCGCGGCGCGGAGGGTGGCGGCGAGGACGGCGGCGGAGAGGGGCGCCGTGGCGCCGTCGATGAAGAGGTGGACTTGCAGGGAGGGGTGGCGGGCCTGCAGGGCCAGGAGGTCGCGGGTTGTCTGGGTCGGGGCGGCCATGTCTGGGGTTAGGCGCTCGGGCGCCGGGGCCGCGGCCTGGAAGGGGTTCCACCAGGGGCGGCGCGGGGAGGCTGCTGCTGCTGCTGCTGCTGCTGGCTGGGTGGCCTGGATCTCGTCGCGGGCGCGGACGGCCCAGAGGATGGTCACGTCCGGTGGAGGGCTGTCGGTGCGGTCGAGGACGGAGTGTGCGGCTTGCAGGGCCGAGGCGATGCCGGTGCCGCCTGCGAGAAAGACGAGGCGGCCCGCGGGACGGAGGCGGGCTTGGAGATCAAAGCTGCCGTGGGGTCCGCGGAGGTCGATGGTGGCGCCGAGGGGCAGGCGGCTCAGATACGTGGAGACTTCGCCGCCGTCGATGGCGCGCACGAGGAAGCGCAGGGCCCCGGGGGGTGCGTTGGGGAGCGGCGTGTACTCGCGGGCGATCTGCAGCTGGGGCTGCTTGACTTCGAGGGACCAGAGGTCGTTCGCTGTCCAGGGGGCGGCGAGCTGGGCGGCTACCTCGGATGGTGGGAGGGTGGTGGAGGGGTGGAGAGTGAGGACGAAGGAGCTCGCTGATACGGGTTCGCGGTCTACCAGGGTGAAGGGGGTGAAGCGGTGGTCGTTGAATATGTGAGCTGACGACGGGGCTGAGTCGTCAGTGGTGAGATGGTAGATGGCGGAGGCGGTGATGAGGGTGAAAGCCAGGAGCTTGGATGTTGCCGAGCGGCGCGGCCGAGGCGTTGGGCTTGGTGTTTGAGAGGTGGTTGAGAAGTGTCCCACCCAATATGGGGAGGTTGGCCTTGATCTGAGTCTTGTGCTGCAGAGTCTTATCGTTGATGTTGATGATGATGAGGGAGAAGTCTGCGTCAATATCCTCGTGCGTATCAAGCCCCCCCGTATGGGAAGGTTCCAGCTTGGAAGCATCTTTATCAATTGTCTCTCGCCAAGGATGGAGAGGTCGTGAAGAACTCGAGATAATCAGACTTCCGAGCTCAGCATTGATGAGAGTCGTCGAGATCTGAATGTCCGTCTCATTGGTGTCTCCACATGACACGAGATCACGTGAGAGCGTGATGCCCCTGAGCCTTTCGGCACATCCTCAACACCATCGCAGAACTAATTCATAAGGCATCTGAAATCTCGATGGGGAAATTCATTAGGGCACCTCTCTTACCCTCTACCTGGGCACCAGGTGACCAGAACCCTTTGTCGCGGTGGGGGATGGACCTGACGATAAAGAGCAGATTCGTGTTCAGGCATCATAATGGAGGTCACGTAGTAGGGCAAAGCCACAGTCGTCAGTCTGTCATTTCATCCCTACTCGATGTCGAGGACAGGCAAGAGTCAGCAAGCCGTCATCAGGACCCAAGACCCATCGTCAACCGCTGCTGCAGATCATCCTGGTCCACGTGGAGACGGGCCATCTTGCAGCATGCAACAGGTCTTTCAAAGTCGGCCAACCGGACCCTCGGACCACGACATATTTCGGTCTGAGATGACACCTATTGTTCCCTACCGATAGCCTCAGCCCACGTCCAATGAATACCAGCAGGAAAATCCCCTCGAATCGTTGCTCCTTTGAGCTCACACCCTGATCCAGGCACACGAGACATGTGGACCAGACGCCGAAGCCACCAGAGGGCAAGCGCTTGGAGTAATTCGCAGCCCCGAGCTGCGGTGGTTTCCGTCATGGGTAGCACGGTGTTCGAGGTCGTAAGATCTGACCCCAACCTCCGCTGAAGAGATCCACGGGCCGGCCAGGTTTGCATGAGTTACACAGAGACAACGCACCATCCAATGCTTAGCCCAGTGGTCAGATGTAGGAAAAAAGGACTTGAATCCCGATCACGCTGCACAACCGGCTTGGCGTCAGCGAGAGCCAAGCCCAAGCACACACATGCACTTCATCCCCATGACGCTCAGACACACCACCGACTTGGCGAGTAACCGCGAAGCATTCAGAAGCACAGCCGGAATCACGACAGGCTTCCAATCTTTATACACACCTGGTCTACATCCTCAGCATCTTCCTCTGCTGATCGATGCCGCCGCGGAACATGTCAGCAATGACACGCCCCCCCAGGATGGTCTCCTTGACGATGCCCTCGACGTGCCGCGGCTCCACGCGCCCGTACCAGATGCCCCTGCCCGCAAGGCCATGCTCGGTGCCGTCCTGCGCCCTCATACCCGGCGGCACGTAGACGATGACGTTGCCGGCAAACTTGTGGCCGCCAATATGGCTGATGAGGCCGACCCGCGCCGCCGCCGCACCCCTCTGTGGCGCCCCCTCGCCGCCGTCGCGCGCAGTGGCCCCCTCCTCGAGCCTCCGCCCCTGGTTCTCCTCGACGTCGCCCTCGACCTCCCCCTTCAGGACAGACACGCCGGCCGCGTCGAGCTGCGTCTCGAATTCGCTGCGCAGCACGGGCCCCGTGATGCCACACCGCGCATCCCGCCCGCCATGGCCGCAGATGAGCACGAGGACGTCCTGCACGTCCTGCACGCCGTACAGCATCTCGCGGTAGGCCTCCTTCCGCAGCAGGCGGTCCCGGTGCACCGGCGACAGGCCGTCGTGCACGGGATGCAGGGCCTCGGGCAGGAGGTAGCCCTTGGCCAGCGCCTGGACGCTCTCAAAGGACACGCGCGGCAGGAAGGGCACATACTTGAAGCTGGGGAGCAGGTAGGCCGACGTGGTCTGCAGCTCGGCCCTGCGGCGGGGCGTTGACGACGGGAACGACGCGTTGAGCACCGAGACGTTGTGAAAGGGCTGTTGGAGGGCCAAGGCGCGCGCGACTTACCGTCAGTCGGGTACATGTTTCGGAAGAAAGGAAGATTTTCACATGGCAATCCGCACCAAGACAGGTCTCTGCCAGCATGCCTCATACATAATGCCAGCATGCCTCATACATAATGCCAGAATTCCTCATACATAAAAAAAAAGAGAGAAAAAACTCACATCGCTGTAGGTCCCACCCCTACCAAAGAGCTCCTTCAGATCAGCAGCGAGGTTGTCGCCGCTGTCCTCCTCCTCGATACGCGACGCCCAGTCGTCGCGCCCTGTGCACACGAGCACTTGCTCAGCATAGCCCGAGATGACGCCGTTGAGGGGGCTCGTGTGGTCAATGTCGAGACCCGGTGGCGTGGGCGCGCAGCTACACGTCGGCGCCGGGCACGTCGGTATCGTGGCGAAGGGGGGGTCTGGCGCTGACGCCGCTGGCCTCGGCGGCCTGGCTTTTGGCCGAGAGGTGGAGGATGCCGAAGAAGACGAAGGCGTGGACGAAGACGATGATGACGAGGCTGCTGACGATGACGAGGCTGCTGACGATGACGAGGCTGCTGACGATGACGAGGCTGCTGCTGCTGCAGAGGATGCATGGAGGACATGCTGGCGCGCGGCAGAGACGCAGACGGCGCGTCTCTCAGGCGCGAGGCGCCGTGCTGCGGCTGCCATTGGACGGCAGAACATGGTTCAATCTGAACGGGTAATGACAAGAAGTGAGGAGGCGAGAGAGGCACAGAGTCGTGGTGATGCTCTAGGGAAATCGGGATGAGATGCCGATACTGGGTGACGACGACTGAAGTGCCGAAAGGTGCAGACGAGCCAGACGCGTCAGGGTGTGGCACCGGCCCTGTGGCAGGGCTTGTGTCACTGTGGCACAGGAGAACGGCAGTCCGCAGCGGATGTACATGTACTGTAGCTGCTGTGGCCCCAGTGGCTCCAGTGGCCCCAGTGGCCCACAGACTGCCCTGTATCGCCCCTTCCTCCCCCGGAGTTCTGATCTCCCCCGCCGGGTAAGCACGACCCACCGTCGGATCCGAAGTCGGAGTTGCAGCACCCTTGCTTACTTCATCAGCCGCCCCTGCCAACTTACCTCAGCCTTGAGCCACTGTCCTGAGCTCACATCGCACACGGGCCGGTTTGCCGTCTCCCGGAACTCCGCCTCGGACCCAAGATCTGTCCGACCATGTGTCGCATCCATCCAATTTTCGTCCAAGCTGATTTACCAGTCAGGCTGAAAGCACACACACCCAACATGGCATACTACTCTGCACCTGGCCATGCCATCCGCCTACCTGACCTACCTAGGCTTGCTAGGACACACGCGCTGCATATCTGCAAGCCCATTAATCTCCTAGGCGGCCCCGGTTGTCTTCCCGCCTGCCAATCCACTCGGGGTACCTACAGACTACAGAAGGTACATGGACCTCCAACCAACCGGTACAGTCCTGTATGTACCAAGGGTACATGTCCACCTGCCGAGCCCTCCACACCACACCCGAGACCTCGATTCTTATGCCCTCTTTCGCCGCGGCATAACCAATACGACGAACCGCGCCAACAGGAATCCTTCGCCTTTCGATCTGCCCTTGGCGAAATCCATTTTTTTTCTCTCTCTTTTGTTCTGGGGTCCATCTCCATCTAAACCCCCCTTCCCTTCCCCTTTACATGTACATGTCCGCCGGGTATCCAACAACCCCTGGCCCTTCTCTCGGCGCGCCTTCGATGTCTCCCCTTGTTCCCCGCCGTCAGATGGCTTTACCGAGCTGCATGCCCCCCCCTTCTTCCGTGGAGCCCGGCCGGTCCATCTTCACTTACCTTACACAGTACGACCTGAGAGCCCTATCCACTCTCGCTCGGTCTTGCCAATTGCGGTTCATGTGCACCGGGCCATCCCCGGTTCTGCTTCCCTGAAGTCTGTTCCCTGAAGGCTTGAACCCCCCCTGTGCACCCCCTGCAAGGTTACCCTGCGCCGAACCGACAAGATGCACACATTGCTCGATCGAGCCAAGGGGCTCAAATCCTTCTTTTTTATCTCCTGCCAGAATAGTGGTAGTCAACAGGCAAGCGAACCTTCTTCGTCTTCGTCGTGTTGTTGTTTATAGCATCACGTCGGCCGGCGGTAACCGGCTGGCATGTGCTTCTTTGCTTCTTTGCTTCTCTGCTTCTGGAACTATATACCGTGTCCTCGTGTACAGGGGTGTGTATTTGTGTGTACATGTCAGTGTGTGTGTGTGTGTAGAGTTATGTGTCGTCTTCGTACGTGGACGAGAAGGAATAAAAATAATGCTGCTGCCCGCGAACGATGCTGCTGCTTCGTGCTGCTCGTATATTGACACATCTCGCGCCCCGTCGCCTTCACCAACAATCATTGTCTGTCCTCCAAATGCTGTAGTCCGTGTAAACATTATGAAAGTATGAAAACAAAAAAAGGCCATCAGATGTGTTGAGAAAATCAAGACCCCCCAAGCGCCATGCTATGCAAAGTAAAAATCACAATGTTATCCCTCCAACCTCTCCCCCTCTCGTTCGCTTTGCCCCCCGCCCCTGTCACTCGATGACACACACATACCGCAATCTTCTGTACAGGCAGGCAGACATAGGGTCGGCAGAAGCCCTGCCCTGCCCTTCCCCTAGTGGCGAATTCGATGCTCGGATGCGTACGGTTCAGGCTGCCACGTCCTGTTGAGCAACTCTTCGTGAATCCTAGGCAGCTCAATAACCGGCCGGTGCTGCCATGATGCGCTCGACTTGGCAGTGTCCGGGGTGTGAGCCATGGGTGGCGCATCCGCGGTCGTGGAAGAGTAGCTGTCAAAGCCCAGGCGCATGCGCTTGTGCGACATGGGAGGCTCGGGACTGGCCTGGCGGATCGTCGTGCGCGGCGACACCGAGGCGCTCGAGTTGCTTCCGGGCCGCGCGAGCTCACTTGCGCTGTGCGGGTGGCGGCGCAAGTCTTCCGGCTCAGCTGGTGGTGTTGACGGAGATGTGTTGTGCCCTCCCCTTGGTCTGTACAGGAAAATTCCAGATTAGCCATGGTTGGACCGACAATTGCCAAAGGCGACGCGGGGGAGCAACTTACGCATTCTTGAACTTGCACACACGTCCAAACTTCTCGCACTGAACGCACCGAGGAAAGTCGGGGTCGCACTTGATCTTCTTCTCGCGGCACGTGATGCAAGCGATTGCCAACCTCTTCCTAGGCTTTCCAGCCTTGGTCACACCCCAGTGCGGGTTGACGGCCTCGCCGTCAATCACCGTCTTGCAGTGGCTTCCATCGTCGTAGAAGTAGCACGGTCCTTCGCCTGGCACCTCGGCAGCGCGCACAAAGCGTGGGAGGAAATGCGTGCCGGTCCAGATCTTGGGCCCCAGACCATCCTTGGACGGAAGTCCCTCGGATGTGACAGTGCTGGCGGCCGCAGCCGGTTGAGCCAGCGCCGGCACCGGAGCCGGGCGCTGGTCGCGGAGACTCGATCCGTAGTCCTTGACCCCGGTGAACTGGAACGGCGCGCGGTCGTGCGGCGACCTCAGCGCGCCGTGGCTTTCCCTGCTACCCAAGGAGTACTCGTGCCTCGCAGCCTCCTGATGAATCGACCACCTGCCGCCGAGCCCGTTGTCAGTCCGCGCATCGTGGGTTCGATGATCCGTCTCCTTGGACCGGGAAGAGTCAGAGCCCGAGAGCGACCGGGTCAAGGCGTGCAGTGATGCCCGTTCTTGGTCGAATCTAGCGTCGTACGTGGTGCGAGGTTGTGAGATGGAGGGAGAGCCGGCGGATGGGAAGTAGGATGTCTGATATGGCCTGTCGCCGTGGGCCGAAGACACACGAGGACGATCCAGTGGCGAGGTGGCCGGGTAGTGCGCCGGCCTGTCAGAAATGGGCGAATGCAACGGGCGGATGGATGATGGAGGTCCGAACAGGCTGCTCAGAGAAGGCAGTTGTTGCCGAAGGGGGGCCTGAAGAGGCTCCGGACGACTGTGATGGTGGTCATCGACAGCCTTGACGTGTGACGAGCCGTTGGCGGCCGGACTCCGCTCATAGTTGGACATTGGCGGAGAGACAGGCGCGGTGGTGGTAGAGGCCCACGACTGAAGGTCTGCCGGCGGCGAGGGTCTTGAGGAGTAGGAGGACGAAGACGGGCTCACCAGTTCGGGAGGCGTGTCCGGGGCGGCCAGGTGAGGGTGGAGTTCCAATGCTGATATCCCCATTGAAAGAGTGATAAGTTGAGAGTTATGTGTGGTCAAAAGCGGCGGGGCATCCCTTGGGGAGAGTCTGGGTTCTTCTGCGTCGAGAGGAGAGCTCGGAACCGCTCGAGAAGCAGGCGACGACGGGTGGCAGATGGGGACCCGCGTTTATGCAGAGTTCAGAGTCAAGTATGCCCGTGTCTGTTGATGTACAAGAGCAAGCGTTGTGAGAGACGCTGGTGAAGACTGGCTGGGAAATGGCGGCGGGTGATCCTGTAAGAGGTCGTGCAATAAGAGTTGCCTCCAGCCAAAGGTTGATGAACACGGTGTGAGCGAGATGATGGCTGTTCTTGTGTGTACGCTCCGTGGAAGAGGAGGGAGGGCAGAAACTCGCAAGTCTTTCCTGAGATCTGAAGAGGGAGGAAGTCGAGGTCAAGGAAGAAGAGGCTGTGGTCCAAGTCAAGTGTGCGAGGGGGTCTGGTGGCTTTTTCAAAAGACCAGAAGGAGCAGGCAGCGCGAAACGGCATATGGTACAGCCACCAGTCTCCATTATGTATACATGTACCAAGCGAACCCCTTGGCAGGCCTCACAGGGAAACGAGTAACGTAAAGATACCCCGAGTAGCTAGATGGAGACTAAAGGGACCAACAGCCTGGATTGGGCTTGGCTTCATTAGACTTGGGGGTGGGTAGAGGGAGAAGGGGGGGGGATGGCAGCCGGGAAGAGGCACCGATAAAGTGCTGCAAGTGCGCTCCTCCGCACACGACGGGAGCGAAGTACCGCCTTCTAGGCTCGCACACGTGCAATAGATCATGGTGTTGCCGACACCCCCCCCCCCCCCCCCTGGTGGCCGCTTCGCTATGGGGACGGCCCTTGGCGGGGGTGAGTTCAGGAGGAGGGCTAATCAAGCTCTAGCGGACTTTCGACAACTCTGCTCATTGTCATGCCCGATCCAGAGCGACCGGACCAATAGTGTGACTAGATCCCCGAGGGGCAGAATCCTTTGGCTCAAGTCCACAAGCACCAGTCGTGCGTTAAGGTGTTCGTCGTTTCGGGCGGCGGCCATCTGCGATCTGAGCATGTGCGCGCCTGGTCGGAGCGAAATGTGGGAAAATAACGCTTCTGTGCCAGCGACGAACCCAAGCCATCGTGGGCGAGCAACATCCTCGGCATCGGGCAAGCGAGCTGACAGACAACTTGCTGTTTGCTCATGTGCGTGTGTCTTGGCCGCAGAGCACGTTCTCCCATGTGGTTTCTGCGACAAAGTGTGATAGAGACCAGGGAGTCAGATGCTGCGACATGGGGCCGCCGGGGGCTCGCAGCCGAGCCAGGGCATCCTTGAAGACGGGAAGGATAAGACGGGGAAGGCAGGTGAAAGAACAAAAGAGGCGAAAAACGTGCCAAGCGTACAGGCATGCCAGCGTACAAAACATGCCATTGCGAGGCCAGACTATTGGGCGCTTATGCTGAAAGTGCGTTGAATGACGGCATCAATCTTACGAGGGAGCGGAACAGCCTGGAGGCGGCTGTTCAGGTACGGTGCACACGCGCGCCGGGCGGGCCAGGGGTTCACATTCATTTTGCGGTGGGCGAACAGTTTGGAAGCATGGCTTTGCGCTCGCGTCTAGAAGAAGATGGTGACGCATCAAGACAGCCGGCCTCTCTGAGCCACGCAAGCAAGGGAACTGATCCTTTCGAGTGGTGAAATGGTTGATAGTTGACAGGCAGCTGAGCTGAGGAGGGATGAAGGGGGGGGGGGGGGGGACTCACATTGCGAGACAAAGAGCGCCTCAACGAAATGGTTGCCAGAGACGGTACCGACCCAGCAGTGAGTGTCAAGGGCAAATTCGGGTCGGGTTGGCGGTCCAGTGATGCAGCAGCCGTCGGCGCGGGGTTGGCGATTCGGGTGTCAGGCATTTTACCCTCGCACAGAATAGACCCGATGCCCTGGCTGAGGGGAGAGAGGACATCAGACGAACAAAGCTATGGTGATGATGTGCGCTGGGGAACGTGCCGTTGTGTACATGTAATGGGTATCGCATCACGGGCGGCCGGGGTGCCCAGCACAACAACGCTTGTGGCACTGCCAGAGCCAAAAGTACCCTTTCGCCCTCTCTGTACCTGCCTCTCTGGTGCAGGTGCAGGGCGAGGCTTCGAGAGCGCCATGCCATCGCTTATTATGCCTGTGCCTGTGCCTGTGCCTGTGCCAGTGCCAGCGAGAACCCAGGCCAGGCCAGCCAGCGCCCAGCCTCCTGAAGAGCGTCCTGAACCAGTGCCCAGACCAAATGTCCAGTCCAGCCAGACAGAGGGTGCGCGAGTGGTGTGAGTGGAAACCCCGACACCTTGCATTGATAGTAGGAGCTAGCGAGATGCGCCCGGCACTGTCGAGGTTAGGGCGATCCCACAGCCCTGGGTGCACTGTGGAGGTACTTCATGTCCGCGTGGTGACTCCTTGAGGCCATAGTGCCACCTGTGTGTGTTTGGCTAAACTATCCAAGGCGTATATGTGGCTTGTCTTGTCCTGTCATGATTTCTTGTGGCGGGTATCGGCCACATATGCTTCTCAAATCTCGGCATTCGGCCGCTCTGTACCTGGTCATGGCCAGTTGCTGTTGAAGACAATCGGAAGAGGGCCGTTCAACAGTCCAGGCTCGTCTTCTTACTTGTCTTTAATTTTTGCTGCCGGCTTGCCTGACGCTCTCCTTGTGGAAATAGCCAGCGGCTGACGAAGACACGCCGGGGATGCCGCGACGCTAGCGGAGTGTTGGTGAGCCGTTGGCAACTGGTCACCAGAGAGAGAGAGAGGACCCTCACCTGTGGCGACAGCGGGGGGGCCAGGGCCAGCAAGGAACAGACATCCGAGTGAGAGGGGGTCGTCCATCGGATGCTGCTCGGTGGGCCATAGCCATCGCGACATTCCCTGGACGTGGAACAGGTGGTGGAAGAATGGCATGATGCTGACTTGGAGTCCATGGCACGCGCGCGCGCGCCGCATGCCTGCTGCCGACTTATCTCCCATTCTTGGCAACTAGTCCGAAATGTGCTCGTGGCACGGCTGCGTGACGAAGCCGATACGATTGTCTCGTCTGCTCCCGTCCGTCTTATTGACGATCGTGTTGAGGAGGGGGAAAGGAAAAACATGTCGCTCAGCCATGTCTCATCTCGTTCAGGCGTCGATCCGGGCCACGGCCAACGGGCAGCGTGGTTAGCTCGGACTAGACGAGGGCTGGACGCGGTTGCTTGATGGTTGCTCTGACCGACTCTAGCCTGGTGGTGTCGGGACATGGCTGCTGAACTGAACAACAATTGACACGAGGAACCGTCTGCGAAAGTCGAGGAGAGGAACGTGGGCTGGTGGGACGCTGGCATACCACCGTCGACGCCGCCGTTCACCATCATCGTTGGCGCCAAAGACTAGTGTCGCCGCCGAGGCAGAAAGTATGGTGAGTCCGTGGGGCAAGGGGGCGGGGGGGACGACAGCTTGTTCAGTGTGGTGACTGACCACATATCGTCAGGTCACCAAAGCTGTCTGCCCTACGTTGAGTGATACATGTCATACACCACCACACCTTCAGTGTCGCCCGAGTCGGGTTTGCCGTGATGTCTTTAGGATTTCGAGTCATGGTGGGGTTGCGAACGGGGTCTCGAGGCCTCGTGTTTCTTGGCCGTGGAGAGATATCCACGGGGGGTATTGGAGCCTGGAATGGGGCTTGGTTACACGCTCGGAGCCACGGGCTATGTCTTCAGGACGCTTGAGAGGCGTGGGCCGCAACCAGGATCGGATCGGGGACGTCGGGGCCACGGGCGTGAGGCGAAAGGCGACAGATGCCAGGGTGGAAACGGACAGTGTCGCATGCAAACAAAAAAAAAAAAAAAAAAAAAAAAAAAAAAAAAAAAAAAAACCCACAGGGAAAAAAAAACCGATGGTGCGTGCGATAGGAGCTAGGTGCCGAGAAGTGGAGGATGGGAGATGGGGGGTGTGATGTGATGGAGCATGGAGGAGCCTGTAAGCCTGGAACAAGCTCCGGAGTTAGCTGGAGGAAGATGGAGCCAGACGAGCATCTGTTCTAATGCTGGAGCGCTGGAGTTCTGGAGTGCTGGCGTGCTGGCGTGCTGGCGTGCTGGCTGGGCGAGGAGCAGCAGGTGGACAGTGGAGTGAGCAGAAGAAGGAGCACCCCCCTCCACTCTCCTGCTTCGAAGGATTGCGGTCATCACTCATACGTAAGGTAAGGTACGTAGGGCCACAGGGGGCGGAAAGGAGGAGGCAACAGCCCTGGACCAGACCTCGTCGGCCCTTGCCTTCGCCTGCCGGCTTATCCTATCTTCAACACTCAACCATCCGAGGGATGGGGCTCTCGGACATGGGATGAGAAGGCGCAACACGCGTGAATCGTGCGTTCCTGCTTCAGCTGTCATGAAGGAGTCAGGAAGCTGGCGGCTGAGGGTTGGGCCTTTCGGAAGGCCGACACGGAAGACGGATGACAAGAGAATCAACGGAAGGCGGAAGCACTAACGGGCCCTTACCCACCGGCATTGGTATCACTGGATCCGAAGGTACCCACGTACCTGCCCACACGGTACCTACTGTAGGTACATTACACCAATCTTGAGCCACATGTGCGCGGTATATGTGATGTGAAGGTAATAAAGGTCCCTAGGTACATTACACAGTGTTCCCCGCGACTCGAGGGTTGCAACGACACGGTGCCATGATGCCATGGCAATTTCCTGACCCCACCTCTCTCCTGCTGCGTGATGATGGGGTACTTTTGCTTCTCTTTGTGCACCAACTCAACAAGCGAAGCGCCCAGGGAGGCAAAAAAATCATGCTGCGGCTGTGGCCGGCGTCCATGAGAGAGTTTTGCCTGAGAAATGCGCGGACAAAGGCAAACGAGTCGCGCGACGCCTCCTGGCTAGGGATCGGACCCGGACTCCGGACTCGAGTGGGCTTGAACACGGATCATGTTAAAATGTGAAAAAATCATGGATCTTGCTCACCAGCCACAAACCAGAGACACAGGGTCCAGAGACACTCAGCCATTCCCCCTGCACCAGCCGCACTTGCCAGCCGGGCAGGTCACTACCTACCTACGGACGGACCAAGCGAGAAACCTTATGAATGTACCGTAGCATCGCGTCCGCGAAACTACCCCTTGGTGGCCTGTGTGTCCGGCACTCGTCCGCCCCCTTCCTGGCCGTTGTGGCTTGCCTGGGGAAGGAAGGTACGGCAGAACCTACTGTACATGGTAGCTACCTGCCTTATTACTGTACAAGTACATGTGTTACGTTAGGAGGCTGGACAGGCCTGCCTCCATGTATGTGCCTGCGCCTGTTCCTGTTCCTGCCTGGCCCCAGACCTGCCTGCCTCTAGTGTTCGTCTCTCGTCCCGAGCACCTGAATGTGGCCAGTTGGCAGGCAGAAAGACAGGCAAGCAATGCTGGCGCCTCTTGCCTGCCTCCCGACTGCCATCCTGGCTGACCCTCAGGCCTCATCAGCCCAGTTTCATCCAGGCAGAGGCGAACCAACCCCGAGTAGGAAATGTTGCAAGTTACGGGCAAGTGTGACACTTGGCAGTGGCCTCTCGGCAGGCAAGTGGAGGCAGGTGCCTTCGTATACCCGGCTCTCTTTCCCCAGACGTTTCTGTTGCCGGCGTGGAGATCCACTGTCCTGCGATTCTCGTCAGTTTTTGCCCAAGACACCGAGATCAACATGGTCCCATTTGCTTCTACCCACCGCTCGAACTGCATTATCATGCCCCAGACCAGACGGGGCCAGGAGCCGTCTCCTCCCTGCTGTGCCCCTCTTCGACTCGGCTCATCGACGCCTCTACCATGTATGCCCCCCGAAAGCGCTTCCGTGCAGCGGAGCCACCTGTTCTTCTGCCCACGCAACACCACCGACTGCATATCGCCCGCCGCTCCAAAACTACCAAGTAATCCCCGGTCGCACCCTGCAGCCTCGGTTTGCACTCTGCCCCTTCCCTCCTCTGGGTCCGGAACGAAATCGCGCTGCCTCCGGCTGCACGAGTGGCAGAACCCCCAGCGAGCCAAGGGCCTCTTGACGTGCTGACTACATGGTACCTATGGACCTATGGCATGCTCCCTCGCGCCACAACGCCGTTGGGAACATCCACGCTCTGGCTATACTCTTCAGTACACACGTACTTGTATGCACACAATCCCAGTCGCTGTGGTGCTTCCCTGCTCCTGTTGCCTACCTGGTCCTCCCCCTGTTGCGAATCGATGGGCCCAGGCAGCTTACCCGGATCTTTGTCACACGCACCATCGTGCCCTTTTCGAAAAGCACCACCATGTACTGCGCACAGCCAAGCATTTCTTCATGGATATGAATCCGTCACGGTGGAATCCAGCCCACCATCGGTTACATTCTTCCAGAGTCCCTTGGTCGCAGCCACCCAGTGTGATGGCTTACACTAACATCTTAGTGCACAAGCGGTTGGACTCTGGCGGGCCAAGCGTCAATTGCACTCGGGCACTATGACTAGCTGACGCTGGACCATTTAAGCGAGTGCGACCGGCCTGGGGTCAACAAGCCAGGCTCAAGACGTGAAAGGCTTTGCCCAGCGCTCGCCGCCAAGCAAACAATAGGATCGGCAGTCAGACGCTTATCAACGCAAATCCTCGTACGCAAGGCGCCTGGCCTTGCCTGGAGATCAGACCGCCAAATACCCACAATGACAGCAAGCTCGACCTGCAATGCCGATCAAGTCCCAGTTGTAGACCAACAGCTTTGCCGATGCAAAGGAATCGCGACAACAAGCCTCAGTGACGATGTGTCTCAGATTCAACATTGCCGTCGCGGATGCACGCGTCCGAAATCTCCGCTTGCTGTGGCCGTACACGTACAAGCTCATGGCATCTGACGCTCACATTGCCGGCGTCACGCATCGATGCAATCACACGGGCGGCCTTCCGCCTAGTCGGCATTGTCTTCTGATCCTCCACGAGTTGGCCAGCCCACGACTATGCTCTGTCAATGCGCTTTGACACGGAGTCTATGGAGTCAAGGTGCGCCATCGCCGGTTTAAGAGCAATAACAACAACAACAACAACAGAACATGCGTTTATTTATCCCTCCTGGCGGCGAGGCGGTTCGGATCAGAAGTTTGACTGGACTGCCAACCAGAGAGGTGCCGATGTGCAGCAGGTCTTACTTTTTTTTATTGCCCGCAAGTTCACGGTGGTCGCCGCCGGCAGTTCCGAAAGCGCCACCACGAGCGGCACTTGTCCACGCCATGACACGTGTGTCCGCAACGCTCGACCGTCTGCCTACCACTGGTGGCAGTCTTTTGACAGTTGATCATCCAGCAGCAGAATTGATCAAACTGTCAAACGGCGGGCCGGGCCCTTCTCACCAACTTTGGAGTTTTCTGCTTGTACAACGGCGCAGTTCACACCAGATATTGGCGTTTGACAAAGTCTATTTTTAAAACCCATCCTGATATCACCTTCCCTCAATCTCTCAGCGGCCGACCGCACACCAAATTTCCGTTGCCCTTGCTCGCCCGGGCCCCTGTAACGTGGGCAGCATGGGCCAGATGTCCGGCGGTCGGGACCAGGGACCAGGGTGTAACAGCCGCCCCATCTAGTGGAGGCTGGCACTTGCACGTCAGTTCGTCGCCAGGGGAAGACAGATCTTAGAGAGATTCTGGACTTACACCTGCTGTGGGTTGAGCAAACCCCCCCCCTCCCCGCGCATAGGCTTGTACCTATGTACCCTTCGGTCCCGAAGCCATGCTTCAAGTGGGGACGGCTTGACATTGGCCTGGCTTGGAAGAATTCCGGCCCTTGGCAATGGCGACAATTCGTCGTCAGTTGGTCCACGGAAGCGAGCAACAACAATAAACGCGATCAAAAAGCCTCTCCATGAGCTAGGTAAAGCCAGGGCGGCACATTCGAAGGGACTCGGCGACGCAGACGATTGCGTTCTTTCAGTGTTCGTTCTGGCTGCTATCCATGTTCAATGTCCACAAGATGGCAGACTGCATGCATAGCAGATGCTGATCCCCGCGGCCGGCACTTGAGGATGGATGCCAAATCATCATGTCGGGAATGCGGCGGAACGCAGCCGAGGTTTTCGGGGGTCCAGTGCCGGCGGGCGGACCATGATGCACACACCACGCAGCAGACCCTTAAATTGCTGAAATGGGTTTCGAGCCTCCGTCCCGTACAACCCAACGTCGTCACACAACCAGCGTTTAGCATCAGACGAAACGAAGACTGCGCGTCAGAGAAAGAGAGTGTGAGTGATGGGTTGCAAACAGGGGACAAATGCGGTCTTTCCGACGACACGCCGTCCGGATAAACTGCATGGGCAAAGACTGTTGGGGCCAACAACCGGAGGTGCCGCAAACTACGAGGAACCTACGCAGAGTTTATTGACCGGGCGGCGGCGGTATCCTAAGCAAAAACGCGAAAATATGCCACCCCCCCTCCTTCCCATAGGAAGCTTGGGCCATCACTGTTGAGATCTGGGCCGCCCAACGGATGCGGGGGGCGGCCACGGCAGCTGGAGCACGGTGATCATGAAGCTAATTAACCTGACAAGCCTCACGAGCTACATTTCGTATACTGGCCAATCACAAGCTCGCCTTGACAAGGCTCGACATAGCTGAGGAGCTTTTCCGTTTGTCAAAAGTGGATTCTCAGCACACATGTGCCGACGACGTGGCGGCGCGAGTCAACCATCCCAGTACCGATCGTCCTTTCGCCCTCATGTCAAGGGAGAAGGGGCGTGCCTACTGATGTCGAAGAAATGCATCCTTCGTCTTGAAGGTGCAATGCGTGATACTCATTCCGACCATGGCATTGCCGGATGATGTTGATCGATCTCGTTTGCAACGGGAGGCAAGTGAAGGTGGTCACGCTTTGCGCCCCTCTCGTTCAGATTCGTTGTTCAGCAGGCTTCCGACACAAGACAACGACGTGTGCCGAGCACGTGAGATTGATGCCATGTTAGCCCCTTGCGGACTACATGTATACTGTACACTACAAACAGGAGGGAGGCGGCGGCACTGTCGACGGCTCCGCATTCATGGAGGTCGATCGTGGGGCGACTTGGGCCTTGCGTGCCCTGTGAAGGCCGAAATGGCACCAGCAACAAATGCCTCGTTCTGGTGGAAGCGAGCAAAGGTGATGTCCATCAGGTGAGTGATGGCTATCAGTATTTGGCTATCAGGTACCAGGCTGGGGGTTCTAACCTACCCTGGCACCAACGGCCTGACTAACCCTCTTACTCCGGATCTCCGGTCCATGTTGGGTCCACTGTTTGTCGACCAGTCTTTGCCCGAATAGGCTTCACAAAGCGAAACTGTCTCTGAATGGCTGGCCGCTCTGGACTGCCGGGGCAGATCTGGGACTAGGCGGCGACGGCGGCCGGGGCTATCACAAATTCCCATACCATATGGACATGGATTCGTACTTTACAATGGACAAGGCGCGCCAACACGATCCGAATGAAGTCATTGCCGAGATCGTACGCTCCGGACAAGACTGCAAAGCCATCACCCGCCCACAGCCCACATGCGTCCGGAAAGCCACGATGGGACGGAGGGAAGCATCAGCACCTTCACCTTGCCTATTATTGACGGTTTCGTGGCAGAACCGGGTTAGACTCTCACAACACCCACGCACAGGACTTCTATCGCATGTCGCTCTCGATCTGTATATTTTTTTTCTCGCTCAGGGGTGCAACGTGGGCACTCCGCCGGCAAATAGTGGCCCCCTCTTTCAACAGCCTGTGCCTCAATATGCCTGCGATTGCGCCCTCCCTTGCTCCGCCCCTGGCCCCTACCGTTTTGGCGATGAGCACCTCAAAGACGCGCTAGGAACTCTTCTCGACTTTTCTTCTCCACTCGACAGAGAACCCCCCAGGGACAACCGATGGACCCCTGCGTGCAACTGCAATAGGCAGGTGCCGTGGCAGGCAAATGATTGCTCCTCGAAAATACATCCGTGACCCAGGCTGGCGTTGTGGCACAGCATGGAAGGATGAAGGAAAGCGCACGATACACCCTTTATACGGCAGAAGAGGCAGCCCGCTGGCCCAGATTGGCTATCCGGATATTGCTTGACATCGCTTCATGTGCTCCCTAACACGAGCCCGAGCCGTCGGGTGCCTCAGCCCACGCCATTCTCTGATTGAAGGAATTTATGCGTCCGACTCCCCCCCCCCGCGCCCACCGCTTCAGGCCAAATAAGCCCCGCCTCAGGAGGAGGCGGCGGCGCGGGTTGACAGGCCTCACAGGTCGATGGCAGGTCTGAAAGGCCTCTTGGCAGCGAGAACTGGGAATACCGACCGTCATCATCTTCTCGGGTGAAGTCCGTCGTAGACTTGGCAGTTCGCTGATACCCAAATCGCTTGGTACGGTGCGTTTTGGCGTGATACGGTTCTCATCATGACAAGCTTGCGAGCGAATCCTTCCTGCTATGCATCCGCATCTTGCTGCTCCGTGTCCTTGTTTGCCTGTCAACCGTCTGGGACACCCACCAGGTACCTGGCGTCAGCACAGCCAAGATGGACCCTGGGATCGAACCTACTTGCCTCGAAATGGAAGGGGCGTCGTTCGACTCGATGAATGTGTCCCATCCCGATGAGGACGTCGAAGCGACTGGCCACTCGAAAGACTGCTGTTTGGTACCTGCTGGCAAAATCCCGCCGCAGCTAGAGGCTGGTATCCGCTGCAGCTGGAGGCTGGTATCTTTGCCGTTGCCAGCCGCTGTCAAATTAGCAACGATGAAGAGTAGACGCACCGTCCTGGTTGGACCGCTGGTTTGCGACATGGCCGGCATACTCCCAAAGCCCGGGACCCATTCCTCAACCGACCAAGCCGAACTTCTTCGTTCTGTTACACGCTGCACCTTTGCAGATTGCGATGGGGCGAGACGTAGAACGCAAAGGCGATCGCGGCGTGTCTCCGGCCTCATAGGCCGAGAGCCTCCAGGAGCTGGATCATAGCCTGCGCTTTAAGGGACGACATCCGGCCCTTTTCCAGGCCACGCCTCGTCGTTACAGGCACGACAGCAACATCGTCAGTCTCTCACGGCAACTGAAAGCCGATGACGACTGAGTCGCTGCTCCCTTCCAGTTCACGTTACGCTTCTGCCGAGCAGTAACGAGTGATACTCGCTATTGTCATTCATGGGACGGAAGTCCGCTCCGGCGGACAGCTCGCCTGCCCTGCGGCGCTGTTCATCGGTGCCTGCTCAGGAACGGCACAGCACCACCAAGTACTTCGGAAAGATGTGCTTCCGGCGGTCAAACGGCCCATCCCTTTGTTCAACCTGTATTTTGCGTTGGACTGGGTGGACTCACTTACAATGCCGTGGTGGCCATCAACACGTCAGCTTTCGAGCGATGCAACAAAGATGCGACAGCGACATGTCAGCCAACCGTCTCGTTGCATCAGTGGCGAGCGGCCGAATGGCACGTCAGACACCCGATCATCTCCCGCTGTCGACGGATGGCAGAAGCAAGAAAATGGGGTTGATAGCCTGGGGCCTGGGGGGGGGGGGGGGGGGTCCCTTGGAAGTTGCGGCCACGGTACTCGAAAAGGGGGTTCACGCCGGCCCGAAAAGGGCTGACACTGCTCCAGGGCCAGCATGCTTGCACAAACCCACCACGGACCGTGTAGCGCCAACGCCCAGTCTGCAGCGCTCAGTTGCCAATGCCGGGCACCGGGTGTGGCAGGTGATCCCACTGCAACACAGGCCAGCGGGAGGGAGGCATGGGAGGGCCTCTCGTGAGGCCTCAAAGGCACAGCGAAAAGGTCCGACGGGCGCGGCATAGGGCACAGCCCACAGAGCAATCGGTCAGGGGTGCCGCCAGAGAACAGCGCCCGTCCAGTGCCATGCCAGGGCAGGACGCAACTGCACCATCCTATTCTCAGGTTCACCTACATCGTGCGTGTGCTCTCCACACCCCCGTGACAAGGGGCCGGGTCGGCGCGCACGCCTGCCCAAATGGTTGACAGCCTGGCCGCAAGTCAAAGTCGTGGCCAGCAACCCATGGAAGACAGGGTCGTGTGTGATTGTGGAAGGAAGGAAGGAAGGAAGGAATGGCAGAATGGTGTCATCGCCCAACCTCTTGTGTCAAGCTTGTGTGTACTTGGACATCTTGATTTGGACCTCACTCGATGGTGTCACAGATACAGGCCTGGCGTCCCATCACAGGCTGAGTGCCAGTCCGTTGCGTGGAAGGAACATGGAGGAGGCATGAAGCCAGCCATGCTCGATTTTCTCCTAAGCTCTCAACGAGGCCCCTTCTCAACATGCAGAACCGCCTCAGTCTCTGTTTGCTCTGCCTGCCAAGGCCTGTTGGTTGCCATGGCCAGCTGACCACATGTCATCGAGGTACCTGCCTGTCCCGCAAAGCCGTTGCCGACCCAAAACGCTGCGCAACATCACCAACCGCCATGACAG
>NW_009276967.1:347422-350397 GCF_000150675.1 Verticillium dahliae VdLs.17
CAACAAAAAACAAGAAGACAGGGAAAGATAAAGATATAAAAAAAAAATGGAGAAACCCCCGGGGGAGCAAAAATGTCAGGGTGTGGGGGGGTCCCAACACCCTCCCATACAGAAAGACGGTGGAATATTTTTTTTTTTCGGTACATGGCCCCCCCCCCCCCCCCATGTACGGCCGCCACGATAGTGCCAACATGACCCGATGCGAACGCGGACATTGATCCTACAACAGAAAGTGACCAGACTTTCGGGAACGCCCAGCGTCAACGGGGAGCGGACAAGACGACCCCTTATTGCCTAACTTGCTCACTGCATCATCACCCCCTCCCCCCTTGCCTCGCCTTTCCCTTCCACTTTATCATACCGCGTCGTCTATTTCTAGGCTTACATGTACCTGAATGCTGCCGATGCCGATGCTGCTACTGCTGTACCTTCGGCTACGATCGACCAGGGCACCGTGGGCAGCAACACCACATCGGTGAGCAGCCGCCACACCAAGGGGGGCAGAGGCGGAGCGGGGAAAGGGCAGCACGGGTGAGACGCCTCTTCGAGAAGCCCAAGAGGATGCGCAGATCCTCTCTCTCCATCCGCCTCCCGGCTGTTGGTCTGCTTGGTCTCCAGGGTGCTCCGTTCAACCCCTGCATACCGTTGTGCCACTGGAGGACGGGGTCCGAAGGGGTGTCAGCAGGCTGGGCAGGTGAGCATTCCGCGTACTGGCGCGCGCTCTGGTTTCGATATGCGAGGCAGAGACACGGCTGTGACGAACGGTAACCAGTTTTTTGTATTTCTCCAGATATTCTAGGACCAACCAACCATCCTACCTACTTACTACCCTGCTAGACGCAATAACTCCGGGCGCGGTGGGGGGAGTGTGAATAAACCACCACTAAAACAAACGAGATCGATGAGTGCTTGGTGCCACGGCGCGTGCGGTGGCCAAGGGGACATGACTTTCTTTCTATCGAGCTCCTCTCCACGTCGCATATAACATGTATACGCGTATCATTGAGGAACTGGCTTTTTCTGACCGACCATCTGGCAGTTGCTGCTGATGGTGCGGGGGGAGGGGAAGGGGAGGGGGAGGAGGGAAACGAGGGGTTGAAAGACAAGAGAGGGGGACACGAGAAAGTAGAGAAAGGAGAAGATCTCCCCCATCATCATCTCCACGCTCCACGCTCGCGCCGAGTGACTGGCTGGCTGCTCTTGCTCAGCTCAGCTCAGCCCACCCACCGGCGCGCGCTCTTGAACATCCTGACCCAGGGGCCAAACTCGCCCCATTCCTCAATCTGACTGGGCGGCACGTAGCTGGCCACGTCGGCCATGATTGTGCGCTCGGGGTGCGGCATGAGCGCGAGGACCCGGCCGTCCTTGCTCCGGACACCGGCCACGCCGCCGGGGCTTCCGTTGGGGTTGGCCGGGTAGCACTCGGGCTCGGCGATGCGGCGGCGGTTGTCGACGTAGCGTAGCGGCGCGAGACCCTCGGCGCCGAGCGTGTCGAGCTGGGTTGGCGAGGCGAACGTCGCGCGGCCCTCACCGTGCGAGACGGCGATGGGGAGGGACGAGCCGCTCATGCCGTGGAGGAAGACGGAGGGCGTCGCGGCGCGGCTGTCGTCAATGGTGACCATGCCAAATCGGGCCTCAAACTGCCTGCTGGCGTTGTGCGAGAAGGTGGGCCAGTCTGCGGCGCCGGGGATGAGCTCCTTGAGCCTCGTAATCATCTGGCAACCGTTGCAGACGCCTAGGGAGAAGGTGTCTGGGCGGTTGAAGAAAGCCTCGAACTCCTGGCGTGCGTGCTTGTGCTCGAGGATGGACTGCGCCCAACCCACGCCGGCGCCGAAGACGTCGCCGTACGAGAAGCCGCCGCCGGCGGCGAGACCGACAAACTCGCGCAGCGAGCGGCCTGCGAGGATGTCGCTCATGTGAACATCAATCGGGTCAAAGCCAGCCGCCTTGAAGGCGAACGCCATCTCGGCGTGGCTGTTGACGCCGACCTCGCGCAGGATGGCGACCTTGGGTGCGTTCTTGAAGAAGCTGCCCACCGTCGCCGTCAGGGGGTTGATGTCCTCCTTGGGCTGGAACTTGAGGTTGAAGGAGATGCCCGGGTCCTCGGAATCGGCGATGGTGGCGAACTCGCTGTCGGCGTGCGCCGGGCTGTCGCGTTCCCTCTGCATGGCGTACGACGTGCGCGACCACCACTGCTGCATCTCGACGCGGTCCAGGTTGACGATAGGCGTCGGGTCCTGGTACCGGATGGTGAGTTCTTGCTTGGAGGTGGCCTTGACAACGCCGATCTTGCGGATGAGGCCCTTGGGAGGTCCGCAGGTGGCGAAGCAGCGCTTGAAGTTGGTCTCGTCCGACTTGCGAACCTGGAACACGGCACCGAGCTCCTCGTTGAAGAGGGCCTCGAGGACGTCGGCCGCTGAGCCGGACTTGGCGACACCATCCAGGAGAAGTTCAACACCGCAGCGACCGGCAAACATCATCTCGGCGATGGTCGTGATGAGACCACCGTCGGAGCGGTCGTGGTAGGCGAGCACAACGCCGCTCTCGTGGAGTTGCTTGAGAGCGTCGAAGTAGTCCGTGATGAGACCGACGTTGCGGACATCGGGGGCCTCGTTACCGAGCTGGCCGAAGGACTGGGCGAGCGCTGAGCCGCCCATGGCCTGCTTGCCCTCGGCAAGGTCAACGTACATCAGGATGGTCTCGCCAACGTCCTCGACGCGGCGGAGCTGGGGCGTCCACGTCCGCCTGACGTCCTCGACGACAGAGACAGCGGTGATGATGGCGGAGACGGGCGCGGTCACGCTCTGTGCCTTGCCAGACTCGCGGTCCTTCCACGACGCCTTCATCGAGGTCGAGTCCTTTCCGACGGGAATCGAGATCTTCAGCTCGGGGCAGAGCTCCTTGCCAATAGCGTGGACGGCCTCGTAGAGGCGAGCGCCCTCACCGGGGTGGGTTGACGGCAGCCATCCAGTTGG
>NW_009276967.1:350676-353134 GCF_000150675.1 Verticillium dahliae VdLs.17
GATCTGGTACGACGTGGCCGTGACGGCGCAGTCGGCAACGGGCGTCTGCCACGGGCCCACCATCTGGTCACGCACGGGTAAGGCCACCGACCGTCCGGTCGCCAATGGTGATGAGGAATGATTTGGAGCCGACGGCCGGCATGCGGAAGACACGCTCCGTCGCAGCGGTGATGAGATGCGCATTGGAAGCGGTGTCGCTGAGGGCGGACTTGAGCGAGGCGACAGCGTTGAATGCCGGCAGGTCAAGCTCGCGCCTCTCAACAACACGCTCGAGGCGGCGGCCGGGAGGGAAGAGGGCGGACATGGGGAGGTCAATGGGCAGGGGGTGCTCAGTGGAGTCACGGTCGCTGAGGATGAGCTTGGAGTTGCCGTTCTCGTCTTCGGCGAGGACGGTGCCGACGTCGGAAAAGGGGCAACGCTCGCGGCCTATTTTTTCGCTTGTTTAGCAAAAGAGCAGTTGCACATGGATCATCCGCAAAGAGAGACACTTACGGCAGATGCTGACGAAGCGGTTCAGAGAGTCCTTGTTGACGAGAAGGACATAACGCTCCTGAGACTCGTTGGCCCAGAGCTGAAGGGGGCTGAGGCTCTTGTCGTCGGTGTGGACTTGACGAAGCTCAAACTTGCCGCCGAAGCCGGCGTCCTTGACGAGTTCGGGCAGAGCGTTGGAGAGACCGCCGGCACCGACGTCATGGATGAAGGCGATGGGCGACTCGTCTCCGAGAGAGACACATGTGTCAATGACCATCTGGGCGCGACGCTCCATCTCAGGGTTGCCGCGCTGGACACTGGCAAAGTCAAGTTCGGCCGTGTCCTCAGTCGAGGCGGCACTGGAGGCAGCACCGCCACCGAGGCCGATGAGCATGGCGGGACCACCGAGAACGATGACGTGGGCGCCATCGTTGACGTCCTTGGGGTCCTTGAGCGCGTGCTGGGGGCGGACGGTGCCGACACCCCCGGCGATCATGATGGGCTTGTGGTAGCCGCGCCACTCGGGCTCGTCGTCGTTGCCGACGTTGGTGAGCAGCGTGCGGAAGCAGCCGAGCAGGCACGGGCGGCCAAACTCGTTGTTGAAGCGGGCGCTTCCGATGGGGGCCTCGAGCATGATATCGAGGCTGCTGGCGAAGTGGGCGGGCTTTCCAATGTCGACCTCCCAAGGGGCCTTCTCGTCGGGGATCAGCAGATCAGAGACCCAGAAACCGCAGAGACCGGCCTTGGGCTTGGAGCCGCGCCCGACGGCGCCCTCGTCACGGATCTCACCGCCGGCACCGGTGGCAGCACCGGGGAAGGGGGATATGGCTGTGGGGTGGTTGTGGGTCTCGACCTTGGCGAGGATGTGAACGACCTCCTTGGTCAGTTTCCAGGAGCCTGTAGAGTAGTCGGGGGCCCAGAAGGCGGCCGTCTCACCCTCGAGGACGGCGGCGTTGTCGCTGTAGGCGGAGACGGTGTAGTCGGGCGTCGTCTTGTGGGTGTTGCGGATCATGCCGAACAGGCTGTCGGCCATCTGCTCGCCGTCGATGGTCCAGCTGGCGTTGAACTGCTTGTGGCGGCAGTGCTCCGAGTTGACCTGGGCGAACATGAAGAGCTCGACATCGTGCGGGGGGCGGCCCTGGCGCTTGAAGACCTCGACAAGGTACTCCATCTCGGACTCGTCGAGGGCGAGGCCGAACTTCTTGTTGTGGTCGCGAAGGCGCTCGAGCGGGGTCTGGGTGCCGGCGGCAAAAATGTCGACAATCTCGAGGGGGTAGCGCTGGCCCTCGACAAACATGGTGTTGAGGTCAGGTTGGGCGAGGCCAATGGTCTCGGTCATGCGGTCGTAGATGATGTCCTTGAAGGGGATGGCATCAGTATCCTTGGTCAGGCCTTGGTCGAAGGTGACGGTGATGGCCTGGCCCCTCTCGATGCGCTCGATCTGGTCCTTGAGGCCGCAGACGTGGGTGATGCTTGTACCCTTGGACGACCAAGGGGAGATGTTGCGGGGCGTCACATAGTACGTCTTGGTGGTGGGCGTGTTGGAGGGCAGATCGGCGGAGGCCTGGTCGGCGGGCATCTCGAGCCAGCGGACGAGCTTCTGGGTGACGGTCTGCTTGTCGCTTCCCTTGAGGTGGACGTAGTAGATCCATTTGCCGGTGAGGCTGGCCACGGGAGACTCGAGACCGGCGTGCTTGTTGATGCGGCCCTTGAGCTCCTCGGCCTGGGTCGGGGTGAAGGCCGGGCCTCCGATCAGCGTGAGGAAGTCCATGGCGCGATTGAGTGCAGCCAGCGGGCGAGGCCGACGGGCGTATGGGTTGGACGCAAAGTCGCGGTGAGTTCGCGAGGCGGGATGGATGGTTGTTGAGGATCAACGGGAGATGGCGGAGAGGGGAGGGCTCCGACTCATCAGAAGGAGGAGGGACGAGACGAAATTTTGGCGGGGCAGTCGCAGTCGGAGTCGGAAGGGAAGGAAGAGAAGGCTGCA
>NW_009276967.1:354261-380130 GCF_000150675.1 Verticillium dahliae VdLs.17
TGGACTGGTGTCGCATGGCAAAAATGAATGCGCTCCGATGCCGCAGCACCGCTAACCTCGCGCCTCGTTCCCTCTAGGTACTGGCACGCCCTCTTCTACCTCTTCATCGGCCTGCTCGCGCTCGAGCTCGTTCTGACGCCCATTCCCGCCGTCTATGGTACCTACTCGACCGCCATTGGCTTCCTGGGCCTCGGCATCGAGGCCATCCTTCCGATCCCCCAGATCCTCACCAACGCCCGCGTCCAGTCTTGCAAGGGGTTCCGCGTCTCCCTGTTGGCGAGCTGGCTCATCGGCGACGCCATGAAGGTCTTTTGGTTCTTCACGGCCTCGACCGAAATCCCGCCGGCCTTCAAGATGTGCGGCATCTTCCAAGCCTGCTGCGATTCCCTCCTGGGCATCCAGTACGTCATGTACGGCGACAACAGCGCAGCGCCTGTGGTCGTCAAGGAGCACCCGCTCGAGGACTTCCAGCCGGGCACCTTCAAGCCGCCCGTCTTGGAGATAAACGGGCGGCCGACGCAGGCGTGACTCGCCGTGGAGGGGCTGCGTGGCAGGACATGATCGATCGGTTTGTACGTTGATGCTCTGGAATTGGCGTTTGGGTGTGCCTGTTGTATGAGAAAGCGAGACACATTTGGATGACGGATGGGACGGATGATCCCTCGCACCACCCCGCATCGCATGTTGGCTGGCAGGCCAATCCATTGGCGAATGAGAGAACTGACCTCAACGGCAAAGAAGAAAAAAAGCATTGTACTTGGCGTTATAAAGGAGGGTCCAGGGAACTACCGGCAGATGGCAGGGAAGCGCGCGCGCACGACAAGACGGGCGGCAGGGGTGCTGTGGGCGTGTGGGTGGCAGCCTCAGCGTTCCTCTGGATGCTGTGCACCGCCGTGAAATCGTGTGAAGAGCTACATCTGAGGCCTCTATCTGGAGGGGCGAGCCACCACTTGATATAGAATTTTAATACCCAGAAGTTTGACCATGCGTAGGACTGCATGTCGCCAGCACACATGAATTTTTTGCTCTCAATTCAATTGGGCTTTGTGGTTGGTTGCGCCCTTCAGAGGGTGTCGGCGATGTACCACATTATCTGGGACACACACGACAACACCACCATCAGGAGTCGATCCAAGCCACCCCAACCCCAGCCTCCTCCTTTTCTGCCTACCTCGCCACACCCTCTGTCTCTCACACCACAGGAACACACACCACAGGAACACACACACACACACACTCCCCCTATATGCCGTGCACCTCGCAGTCGACCTAGCAACAATTGACTGCCCGGGACTTTAGCCTGCACACAATATATCCGCTTGTGCTTACGCTTACAACAAACCAGAGCGCCGCCAAACCGCCAACCCACTTACACGGAAGCTAGGTAGACAACAAGCCAGCACTCCACATCGCCCTCCTACTTCTTCAGAGCGGCAGCAGCAGCCACAGCCGTCTGGCATCTATTCGGCTGGTTCGGTCTGGTCCGTGGAGCTCGCTGCTCCCTAGTGCCCGCTGCTAAGTCTCGACGGCCGAACCCGTCCACGTTGTTGTACACAAGAACCAAGAGGGTAGGTTCGACGCCGCTGCTGTTTCGGCTTCGCCGTTTGGCTGATGCTCATGGTCTTCTAGCTCTGCATCAGTTCTTGCGCTTTTGTGCAGGCGCTCAGTTGATCGACTTGGGGGATATACCCTTAGCGTTTGGTCTTGTTGCCTCTTGCGTCTTGCTTGATACCCCCTCCAGCCGGCGAGCTACGACTCTTTTCAGCTTCATCGGTACATTGCCTTTCCGCATTCGAGATACATTGAGATACCCACCCTGTTTCCCCCACCGAGTCTAGAGAGCCTTCTTTCTGGTAAGTTGACGCCTTGTGTGACGCCAAACCTTCCTAATTTCCTGAGTCTTTGGCAACTGCCTATTGGTCGGCTTGTTTGAGGCAGTCCTTGGGCTCTTGCCAGTTCCCCTTTCGACGCTCTTATTTTTCTTTCTCTTGAGCTGTTTCCCTCATCTCTCGTGTTACTCTGCTCCTACACCTCTTGCCCTACCTTCACCACGCATCATCCGACACCAGGTCCGGCTCTGTTCTGCTCTGCTCCAGACCTTGAACGCCATCGTTACTTCTCGACTAACAGTCTCCACCAGCGCTTCACATTTCAGACATCAAAGTCATCATCTCAGAACTTTTTCCCAGAGGAACACACCAATTACACTTCCTTGTACGTATGATAACGGCGCTTTCCAATCTTGGTTTACCTTCTACCTGCTTTCCTCTACTACCATTGCAAACTAGAGACTTTCGTTCTCTCTTTCCAGCACCTCTACACTTTCGTGTGGTTTACAAACGACTTGCTGTTTTGCTCTCGGTTTAGCCCAAACTTGCCCAACTGTCTCCTTCCATGTTTACCCTCCTGTCTATGCCTATACTTCCCCTTTCAACCGGCTCACCATCGGCCAAACCCCTTCATTCGATCACGAACGCAATTAAACAGACAGTCCACTAACACATACAACAGCGACCAACCGCCGACGCAATGGCGCCCTCCAGCAAGACCAACTTCAAGACATATGAGGCTCAGGCCCGCCTCGTGCGCGCCATGATCGCCGCCCACCCTGAAGTCAAGTGGAACTACAAGGGTACGTACTATGAGCCATCACTATGCTCTTTTTCTTCTTATCATGCATTCCCCGCCGACCGTCTTTCTGACGTGAGGCAGTGATTGTGGACTTGTTCGGTTCCGACATGACCGAGTTCGCTCTCGAGCATCGCTTCCGCGCCCTCAAGGCGCACGCCGACGTCGTACGCCAAGCGCGCGAGCAAAATGTCGACTGCAAGGACGTCCCCGCCGACCTGCCCAAGGACAAGAAGGGTATGCCCATACCTGCGTGCTCCAAGCCTGCAGCGTTTTTGCTTCGGTTTTTTTTTTTTTTTTTCTTTTTTCCTTTTCTCTCTCGCTCGTCATGAAACACCTTCGCATGCAGTTCCAGCTAACCACTCCTCATCTCGCACCAGAAATCGCCCGCATGTTCGGCAGCTCCACAGCCGACGGCATCCAGTTCCAGTTCCGCGCCATCAAGCAGGACGCCAACACGCTCAGAGCCACCGTCAACAGCGGCGGCAACCCGGCCTCCGTCCTCTCCCTCGGCCCCGGCAGCACGGCCTCGACGCCACGCGGACCCCGCGCCACAGCCGGCTCGTTCCCAAGCGCCGCCTCCACCCCGACGACAGCCTCCAAACGCTCCGCCTCAGCCGTGTCCCGCTCCGGCGCCTCCTCAGCCAAGCGCACCAAGCTCGGCGGCAGCGGCGCCGCCGCCAGCACCCCGACCACAGGAGCCACCACCGGCGCCGCCGCCTCGTCCGAGGGCGAGGACGACAAAGACAACTTGTTGGGCACCGCCGGCCACGACGCCCTCGGCCTCGACACCCTCACAGCTATCCTTCACGACCACCCCATGGGCTCGAGCCGCAAGAAGCCCGCCCCCGCTCCCGTCTCCGCCACCGCGACAGCGCGTCGTCGCCGCCCCGACCCGGCCCGCGACAATCTTCAACAACCCCTTCGCGCCGGCCGCGCGCGCCGCCGTGCCGAGCGTCGACCTGACGACCTCGGACAGCGAGGCCAACACGCCGCCCGAGGCGGCGCCCGCGTCGCGGGAGGGCGTCAAGTTTGATCACGACGCGGCGCCGCAGGGGTACGGGGCCGGCGCGGGGGGCGCCTTTGGCCAGACGGAGATGGACGAGTACTTTGGGGCTTCGTCTGAGGGGGATAGCTTTGGCGGGGTGGACTTTGGGTCGTTTGTCGGCAGTGAGAATTACGATGAGATTTAGGTTTCCCATGGGGGGCTTTGGGCAGCAGCTAGGAGCAGCGGCTAGGAGCAGCGGCTAGGAGCAACGACTCGCGTGGAGCAAAGAGACTTCACAGCGAGAGCCCGATGGGTACCGTGAGCGTCGGGCTCGGGGACAATGGGAACTGGAAAGCAGGGGCCCTGGAGTTGGGGAGTTTGGCCCTTCCATAATTTATAGCTTGTTTTATAGCTTGGCTTGGGCGTGGCTGCTGAATACTATGCAGTTTCTTGCGGATCTCAATGCTTTGGCGACCTACTCAACCTGGAGCAGGGGCGCAAAGACATGTCCTCATCTGGAGTCCCTTGTGAAAGACGACATCTGCCTGGTCTGTCTGGTCTCAATTTGTGTCCTTTGACGAAATTCAATTCCACGGATGCACAGTGGCAGAGGACGGTGACGGGATGTTGCCTGGCAGGACCTTGGGAGCTATCGAAAGGCGTTCAAGTTGAGTGAAAATCGCAACGTCGGAGAACTCTGACTCCCGGGCCGACAGCATACACCAAACGCTCTTGCGCATCATATTTCCATTACTAGGCTGCCCTACCCCCTCAGCAAATCCCACAGCGCGTTCGTCTCGACGAAATCGTGGTGGATGATGTTGACGAGCCAGTACTCGTCCTTGACCGACTTGAGGAACTTTTCGCTCTCGTGCCCCCTGCCGTACACCCGCGACCACTCTCCCCAGATCTTGAAGGCCTCCTCGCTCCACGCCCGGAAGCTGACCTCCTCGATAATGGTCGGCGTGATGATCTCCTTGCCCGGGAAGACGCCCCAAGTGACGGCGTTGGTGCTCGCCGGCACCGCCGTCCTCACGAGCCCGCCGCTGTCGTCGGACGTGGCAAAGTCGCCGTTGCCGTTGCAGGCGTAGAAGCACACGGTGCCCTCGACCTCGGGGCCTGTGAGCCGTTCAGAAAGCACCTTCCAGTCGGCGGCCGGCAGGAAGAGCTCGACAAAGGCCTTTTGGAAGACGAAGCCGTGGCTCGGGCCCCAGCCAAAGGTGGCGTCGCGCGACGGCACGCCGTTGACGGCGGGCTGCGAGGCGACGGTCCACCAGCCGCGCGTGTTGAGCTCGATAAGCTGCTCCTGGATAATGTTGGTCTCGGGCGACAGGCCCTCCTCGCTCCAGGGGATGGCGCTGAGCTCGCCGCGGATGTGCTTGATGAAGAGGGTGCTGATGTCCTCGGAGGACTTGGGGTGGCCCCAGAGACGCACGGCCTGCGTCACTGACATGTGCAGGCTGACGCCGTAGCCGTCAATCTCACCGTAAGCCGGGGACCGCGCGTCGCCCCAGCGGCCGTTGGGGAAGTCGTCCCACGTGGCCTCGCGCCCGAGGACGCCTTCACCCTCAGAGATGGCGAGCGTGTTGGCACGCGTGTTGATGGGCTCGGCGGGCAGGCCGGCGCCCTCAGGATTGGTTTCATAGGCATGATTGGAGGCCGACGAGACGATGACGCGGTTATGCGGGTCGGAGCCGATCGACGACTGCCTGCGTCCGGGCCGGTGGTGTGAGCCGGGGTGCAGACCGTTGATCTGGACGGTTGGTACGACGGGCGGCGTTGTCGCGTCGTCAATCACGGCCTCTTCGTCCTCCTGCTCCTTGTCGGGGATGAGATTGGTACGCTCGAGAATGAAAGACACGGCCTTCTCCAGGTTGAGGGTGTAAAAGTGGAAGCCTTGGGGCCCCGTCGTCCGCTTGCTCTTGACGGCGCGGATCTGGTCCACGAGTTCACTGACAATGTCGACGCCAACCTCCTTGACCTTTTCGTCGTCTCCCTTGACGGCGTCGAGCCGGGCCATGAGCGCATCGGGAATCTTGGCGTGACTCAGCTTGGTTGTCCTCTTGATCATTTGATAGCTCTGGATGGGCATGAGACCGGGGATGATAGGTATCGTCTTGAAGGCGCCGCTCGGGTGCTCCCTCAGGACCTGCTCAAAGTGGTCGTAGGCGTCAATGTCAAAGAAGAGCTGCGTCATGATAAAGTCGGCACCAGCCTGGGTCTTTTCGACGAGGTACGGTAGGTCGTGCTCGAGGCTCTGCCCCAGGGGGTGGCTCTCCTCGGCGTGGCCTTCGGGGTAGGCGGCGACGCCAATGCAGAAGTAGTCCCCATGGTTTTTCCTGATGTACTTGACGAGGTCCGTGGCCCAGACAAAATCTTCGTCGTCGTCTGACTCTTCGTCGACCGCGTCCTGGTACTCGGCTTTCCTCGGCGGGTCACCACGCAGGGCCAGGATGTTGCGGATGCCGAGGACCTTGGCATCATCCAGGGCCTTGTCGACGAGACGGCGGCTCATGTTGGTGCAGGTCAGGTGAAGACAGGTGGTGAGGCCCAGCTCCCGCTGGCAAATCTCGGCGAGCTCGAGAGACTTGAAGGCCGTGGAGCCGCCGGCACCCCATGTGACGTTGACGAACAAGGGGCGAAGGGCCCTCTCCATGCGGTCCAGACGATCCCTCAGGTTGGAGAAGCCCATGGCCGTCTTTGGGGGGAAGAACTCGAGGGAGAAGTAGTTGGCGTTGGCCGGCAGAGCGGCGATCTTGTCTGTGATTTTGTCCATGATGAGAGTTGGCCGTGGTCGGCGATATGGATCTTTGAGATGGTGGTGCTGAAGCTGTGATGGGTGAGGTGGCGGGGTTCAACCCGAGTTGGAGGGGTAAAAATGGCCGAAAGAAAAAAAGAGTGACCCTTCCAAGTCGACGATCGTGGCGAAACTCAGAGTTGTCGTACAACCCTTGTCTTGCCAATAGATCAAGATGGGTGAGGCCGACGTCGCTCGTTTCGCTGCTCACGAGGTCTGGGACGCGGCTGAACGAGGGATGATAACGCGCCTGCAAGCGGAAGAGTGAGGATTCCCTTGACGTGTGTTGAGTCCATCCAGAGTCTGAAGGCGGGGCAGTGACAGCGGCCGTGCTTCCTGCTCCCGGCTGCCAGCGGCTCTTTCTTCCTTCTTCCTTCTTCCTACTTCCTTCCACCCCACGCACCTGACACTGGCAGCCCGTCACCTGGACTGTCAGTAGCTGGTAGCGGGGGGTTCCGTCAATCCGAGTTTACTGGGGGCTGCAATCCGAGTAAGGTAATTAATTAGCTGTTGGATCTGACTCTTGTCTCCTGCCTCAGTCAGCTTCAACACGCGCCCACGATGAGTGGCCGAGATCGGAAATTCTGTGGGAAAGAGACATATCACGTACTGTAACCCCGGCCATGCAGCTCTGCGCTGTACCGGAGGTGGCATTCCTGCAGGCCCATACACCACGGTTTCCAAAGAGGTGAAGGAGGGTGGGATGCTTCATGCAGCTACAGAGGTGGCCCGTGTCTGGTGCTCGTCTGCCTTATTAGTGGTGTGCCGGTGCAACTCGTACCCAGCTAACCGGATACGGCCCGGCTGCTGCAGACCCCCCGAAAGCATGGCAAGGATGTCCACTAAGCTGCCCGTCGCGTCAGGGGTCCCTCGCTCTGCCGCGTCTCCAGAAAATGTTCTGAGCATCGACAAGGCTCTGACCTCACCAAGCTCACCTCGACTCACCTCGCCTCACCTCTCCACATTCGGCTTGCTGTTTCGGCTTGCTGTTTGTTGCTTGCCTGCTATCGGTCGCATCCACCACGCCCATGACACCACGGCAGCTTCACCTACACACATCGCTGCCCTGACCATGCCAACACCATGATGCAGTCGCTCTGTGCACGACGAATAGGCCAGCAATGGTCCTCCAACAAGGCTGCCATTGCCGCCTTGCGAACTCCCCTTCCCCGCCAGCCTCTTCTCATCTCCGTTCGACAGCCTCACAAGTCTCCCTGTCTGCACCAGCGACGAGGCTATGCCGACCACCGAACCGATCGACTCGATCTGCCTGCTCTTGATCGGAAATGGCGTGAGAACTGGGCTTCCTCCCAAGAGCCTGCCGCGAGCCACGACAACAAGCCGACCAAGTTCGTCTTGCCCATGTTCCCCTACCCTTCCGGCACTCTGCACTTGGGCCACCTGCGAGTCTACACCATTGCCGATGTCGTGGCGCGTTTTCACTCCCTCCAGGGGTCCAAGGTCCTGCTGCCAATGGGCTGGGACGCATTCGGTCTGCCCGCCGAGAACGCTGCCATTGAGAGGGGCATCAACCCCGCCACCTGGACGACTTCCAACATCGCCAAGATGAAGGAGCAGCTGGGCAAGATGCATGGCAGCTGGGACTGGAGCAAGGTATGAACTTCTATTGTGTGTACTCTCTCGTCCTTCGTTTCTGACGCCGCCTGCGTAGGAAATCACGACGTGCGATCCCGATTTCTACAAACACACCCAGAAGCTCTTCTTGATGCTGCACGAACGAGGCCTCGCCTACCAGGCCGAATCCGAAGTCAACTGGGACCCCGTCGACCTGACTGTGCTAGCGAATGAACAGGTCGACGCCAATGGCTGCTCGTGGCGGTCTGGGGCCAAGGTCGAGAAGCGCCAGCTGAAGCAGTGGTTCTTCCGCATCTCCGAGTTCCGCGACGCTCTCCTCGCCGACCTCGAGGCCCTCGCCAAGGAAGAAGCCTGGCCTGAGAGGGTCCTCGCCATGCAGAAGAACTGGCTCGGCAAGTCGACAGGCGCCACCATCAAGTTTCCCGTCATGGCCATGGGACAGGACGCCCACGCCGCGATCGAAGTCTTCACCACGAGGCCGGACACCTTGTTCGGCGTGCAATACCTGGCTCTGGCATCGACCCACCCTGTCGTCGCCCAGCTGGCAAAGAGCGACCCCGAGCTGCAGGCTTTCCTCGATACCCTCCCTGGCCTGCCGCGAGACTCCAAGGTCGGGTACATGCTGCCCCAGATTCGGGCCGTCAACCCTCTGGCCTACCACGAAGACACCCCAGATGCGACCAAGGCTTCGCTGCCCATCTATGTGGCATCCTATGTGCTCGGTGACTACGGCGAGGGTGCCGTCATGGGTGTTCCGGGCCACGACGTGCGGGATCATGCCTTTTGGAAGGAACATCACTACGATGAGCCCGTGCGCTTTGTGCTGGCAGCTTCTGAGGATGAGTCGACAACAGCCATGGCCAACGAGCCCATGGTGGACCACGGCATCATGACGGAGCATAGTGGCCCGTTCAAAGGCAAAAAGTCCATCGACGGAGGCAAGATGCTCGTCTCCGTTCTCGAAGCCGCCGACCTCGCCAAGCCGACGGACAAGTGGCGGCTCAGGGACTGGCTCATCAGTCGGCAGAGGTACTGGGGTACTCCCATCCCCATCATTCACTGCGACTCCTGTGGGCCGGTGCCTGTTCCCGCAGACCAGTTGCCGGTCAAGCTGCCCAACGTGAGCGACCACTGGGCCGGTGGCCAGCCTGGTAACCCCCTCGAGAGGACGCCCGAATGGTCGGAAACCAGCTGTCCCGAGTGCGGAGGCGCAGCGAAGAGGGACACTGACACCATGGACACCTTTGTGGATTCCAGCTGGTACTATGCCAGGTTCGCCGACCCCCACAACAAGGAGCTTCCGTTCTCTCAGGAGGCCACCAAGATGCTGCCCGTGGACCTCTACCTCGGCGGCATCGAACATGCCATTCTGCATCTGCTGTATGCTCGCTTCATCTACAAGTTCATGGCGTCAACAGATCTCTTCCCTCGAGGGCCGGATTCGGAAACGAATTCGGAAGCCATCAGTCACGAGCCCTTCAAGAGGCTCATCACCCAAGGCATGGTCCATGGCAAAACGTACAGCGACCCGGAGACGGGCAAATTCCTCAAACCCGACGAAGTCGACCTCAGCGATGCCTCCAACCCGAAGGTTGTCGCAACGGGCCTCACGGCCAATGTCAGTTTCGAGAAGATGAGCAAGTCGAAGCACAACGGCGTGGACCCCACCGTCTGCATCGAGACGCACGGCGCCGACGCCACACGCGCCCACATGCTCTTCCAGGCCCCGGTCAGCGATGTGCTCAACTGGGACGAGGACAAGATTGCCGGCGTCACACGCTGGCTGAACAGGCTGTTCGAACACGTCAAGGGCACGGCAGCCCAGGCGTCATCAGACGAAACGGCGGTCGCATACTTCACCGATGGCTCCAGCCGTGTGGACTCGATGACGGAGGCAGAGCTGGCCAAGTGGGACACCGAGGCTGCGCTCTGGCGGGCCGTCCAAAGCACCATCACATCCGTGACCGACTCGTACAACAAGGTCTACCCCATGAACACGATCGTCTCCGACCTCATGAGCCTCACCAACACGCTGCTCGACAGCGAGGCGTCCAGCCCTGTCGTTCGTCGGGAAGCCACGTCGGCGATTCTCCGCATGCTGGCGCCCATCACGCCGGCGTTTGCCGAGGAGTGCTGGAGTCTCCTGCACCCGGGCACGCAATCCATATTCACGTCGGCGGCGTTCCCGACGGCGGACGACACGGCGGCGCTGCTGCAGCCGCGGAGGCAGACGTGCGCCGTCCAGGTCAACGGCAAGGTCCGCGGCGTCGTGCAGATCCCCAAGCCGCTGGCGGGGCTGGCGGGGGATGCACTGCGAGACTGGATGGTGGGCGAGGTGTTCAAGACGGAAGAGGGGCGGACCAAGTTCTCGAGCGGGCCGTGGGATGTCAGGTCGCCCAAGCGGGTCATTGTGGCGAGGGGCGCCAAGACGGTCAACTTTGTCGTGTAGAGTACGTGTGTATGTATACAGCAGTGTAGGACTAGCATGGATACCCTGTGCATAGAGATGCTCAGCTTGGAAGGAGATTAAAGAAGAAAAGGAATGCTGAAATGAGAAAGTCTATGAATAACCGCTCGCCGCCCGTAGTCTACGCCATCGAACTCTGTCTACTGTTTTCTAGCACACCGCCCAGCAAGGACCTCATGCCACACAGGTCCCATGCTCATGATGCTCTACGCTTCGTTCACTTCATTGTCTCATGTTCCATGCAATGCCCAGCACCAACCAGCTCACAGGATCCTCCTGACGACGAGCGCGCCCGTCTCGTCGCCCGCGAGCTCGAGGAACGACCCGGCCTCGAGCTTCTTCTGCCACTTGTCGGCCTCGCAGCGCGCCAGGATGAGCGTCATGCGCAGCGGCACGTCGCCGCTCGACGCGTGCTCGGCGGCGCCGGCGGCGAGCGGCGTAAAGGTCCAGCGCCCAAAGGCCCAGTTGAGGATCTGGCGGGTGCGGTCCTGCGGGGGCGTGGGGTTGGCGTCGTCCTGGTCCGAGTCGCGGACGGTGCCGGCGACGTCGAGGACGGCCTTGATGCGGTAGACCTCGTCTTTCGGGGCCGTCTTGAGGAGCGACAGTAGGCGGTCGGCCTTGACGCCGGTTGCGGGGCCGCGGAGCTCGACGGAGAGGACCTCGACCTCGGACTGGTGGTCGTGCGCGTGGTCGTGGTCGTCGCCGTCGCCGTCGCCGTCGTGGTGGGCGTGCTGCTGCTGCTGCTGCTGCTGCTGCTGCTGCTGCTTGTCGTCGGTCAGCGTCTGCGCGAGGCCGCCGTCGACGCCAAAGACGAGGTCGACGTCGACGCGGCCCTTGGTGCTCCTGACGACGGGCGTCTCGACCTCGAGGTCGCCGATGCGGTCGCGGACCTCGTCGAGGCGGTCCTCGTCGCAGGCCTCCCACTTGTTGAGGACGATGAGGTCGGTGTAGCGGGCCTGGACGCGGGCCGTGTAGCTCGTGTCGTCGTAGCCCTGCCAGTTCTCGACGTCGAGGACGGACACGACGCCGTCGAGGACGTACTGGCCGCCCGTCTCGCGGGCGAGGCGGTTGATCTCGAGGGCGAGGGTCGCGGGGAAGGCCGAGCCGGACGTCTCGATGACGATGCGGTCGGGGCGCACCTGGGCGCGCAGGTCGGCGAGGGCGACGCTCAGCTGGCCGACGAGGTTGCAGCAGATGCAGCCGTTGAGGAGCTCCTGGACACCCGAGATGGCGGCCGACGAGGCGAGCTGCGAGTCGACGGCGAGGTCGCCAAACTCGTTCTTCAGCAGCGCGAGCTTGTAGTCTGGGTTCTGCGCCTTGAGCTGCGGCAGGAGGTTGAGGATGAGCGTCGTCTTGCCGGAGCCGAGGAAGCCCGTGATGATGGTGATGGGGATGGGCGACATGGTGTTGGGGGGCGAGGCAGCGAGCGAGGTTGTCGTGATGTTTGGCGTGCTGCGTGCAGGAGCAATGCGCGCAGGAGCAACCCAACACTCTTGGAGGGGTCAAAACCGACTTTTGCGCGCGCACGATAAGAAACGGAAACGTTGGGGGCCATTTTAGGTTATCTTAGCGTCCGTCGCCAAGAGCCGCATGCCGCACGGTGCCTAGCGCCCCCCGCCATGTGACGTCAGTTTCGTGCTCCAGGGGAGCGTGCCCACCTCCGACTGCCCTGTAATGCCCTGTAATGCCCTGTAATGCCCTGGAACCGGCAGCGTCAGTCCCCTGTAGGCGCCCCGGGCCCCCCTCCCCTCTGTCCCCTGGCAAGCCTGGACGGCGCCTGGCCTGGGCCTTACGTCGGTGTTCCCACCATCACCAGCTGGGCCGCGCAATCCCTCGACCGGTAGCCGTGCCAGCCAAGAGCCTTGCGCTGCTCTTGCTGGGTGAAGCGGATGTCATTCGAGGGGGGGCAACGGGGGGGTCTGGTATTACTTCTAGTCACAATGCCCAGCAGCTGCTCTGTCCGCTTGCTGTTCTCTTCTCTCTCTGTGCTGGCATCAACTGCATCCGAATCATCACGAACTTCGAAACCAGACGAACACAACGATAGACCATACCCACCCCGCCCTACGACGAAAACACCACTAAAGCTGTGCAACCCGACATTGACAGCCACCGACGCTAATTGTGACGTACGTCGGCGCTACCGTCCCTCGCTATCCTCCGAACGAACCAGCGGCGTCCGATCAGCCCAGCCCTGCCCGGCGAGACAAGGTACAAAATACGCCGCCCCCCGACACAGCCACAATGAACAACCGCTCCGTCCCCCGCTTCAACCCAGCGCCCGAGCAAGTCGGCATGCACGAGGACGACATGAGCTACAAGGACAAACTCGACCAAAAGGCCTTTGAGGCGCGCCAGCCCGAGGACGCCAACGACGGCGTGATGCATCCCATTGTTGAAAAGGGTGTGTTTTTGCTGTTCTGCTCCTTTTCTGCACTGCTCTGCTCTGCTCCTTTTCTGCACTGCTCTGCTCTGCTCCTTTTCTGCACCCTGCTCTGCTCTGCTCCCCTTTCTTCACGCTATTCTTCTTGCTTCACAGACACGCTATTCTTGCTTCACGCACACGCTGACAGGACCAGTCGTCGAATACGTGCCCGTCGCGGCCAAGGTCCTCGGCGACCCCAAGGCCGAGAGGAAGGACAAGGACGACAAGGCCAACGAGAACCCGCCGGGCCCGCCCGAGCGGCCCCTCGACGACGACAAGATTGAGGGCTTCCTGCGCGGGCAGCACAAGAGCAAAGGCGAGGACGGCGTGTTCCAGTGACGGCCTGCGCATGATTGAGACGGCTGGGTTTTGGTGTTGGCACCAGCTGATGAGCACACGATACGCTTTATGACGGGCGTCCTTGGGATTTTCCTATGTGTTTGGTATCCTACACCTCTTCAATTGACGATTGCATTTATTCATCTGTTGTTCTGCAGGGAGAAATAGGTCACTGGATTAAACTCAAGACTTATCATTCTTGTTATTGTTACTTCTATTCTTGGGGTGATCATTAGATCCTACTCATGTCTACATATCCGTCCATCAACTTCATGGCATAATCAAACCGACTCCCTCCCAGGTGACCAGCTCCCGAGTCCAAAGGAAAATAATAAAAAAGCACGAAAGAAGAAAGCACGCAAATGCCAATGATGCCCTCCCTCCATGACTCCGAAATTCCAAATCCCAATTAGGCCAACCGCACTGAAATACAGTCACCGTTACATGCAGATCATCATGCCGACGAAGGCGCTGAAGGCGAGCACGCCGAAACTGCTCCGCACAGCCGGCGCCGAAGCCTGGACGAAGCCGTCAATGACATCGCTCTCGGCAGGTGGCGCGGCAGGGGTGCCAATGTCGGCCGAGTCCGCAGGGACACCGGCGACCGTGGTGACGTCGCTCTCCTCTTCGGCGGGGACACCTTGACCGACGGTGATGTCGTTCTCTGGCGCGGGCTCGCCGGTGATGGCCAAGTCGCCCTCCGGCTCGGGAACGCCCTGGCCGACATTGCTGGCGACTTCAGGGGCGGGGGGCGCGGCCGCTGGGATCTCACCCTCGGGAGCAGGGGCAGCACCGGCGGGAACGGCTCCTTCGGGAGCAGGGGCACCGGCGGGAACGGCTCCTTCGGGAGCAGGGGCAACAGCGGGAATGGCTCCTTCGGGGGCAGGGGCAGCACCAGCGGGGATCTCGCCTTCAGGAGCAGGGGCACCAGCGGGGATTTCGCCTTCAGGAGCAGGGGCACCAGCGGGAATTGCTGCTTCAGGAGCAAGAGCAGCACCGGCGGGCACCTCGCCCTCGAGAGAAAGGGGCTCGGCCGGGTACTCAGGTCCGTACGTGGGCAGGGCGTGCGCGGGAGCAACCTGGCCGGGCACGGCGCCGTCGGCAAAGACGCCGTTGCCCTCAATGTGGACGGTGGGCGTAAAGCCGGCGACGGGCGCTGTGATGACAATCTCGCCGCCCTCGCAGACGCCGCAGGCGACCTTGGTCTCGACGAAGAAGGGGGGCAGGGCGGGGCGGGTGTAGTCTGCGGGGTTGCCGGTGATGGTCTCGGTCACGGTGTAGCAGGCGTCCCAGGTCGACTGGGGGTTGGCGGCGAGCAAGTTGGTGGTCCAGGTCGTGGTCCAGATGGTCTCGGTGGCCATGGTGACGGCCGTGCCGCAGTCGTAAAAGGTCGACGAGAGGACGGCGGGGTAGCTGTCGATGTCAGCGTCTGTCTGTGAGGGAGCGTCTAGCTGGGACATACACCATGATGACGTTGGTTGGTTAGTGATGCTGAGATGTGGGTTTGGCGGGCACTCGGCTGGCGAGTTGATGGGTTGGGTCGAAAAAGAAGAACAAGGGGTCGAGTTGTCAATGTCGAGTACGAAAAGGCCAAGTCCTGCTTGTGTCGTAAAGTTGTCGTGGTAGTCGTAATCGGTCGTGGATGTCGAATATTGTTGTGTTGAATGGGTGTGCCAGAGATTCAGCATCGAGGAGGTCGACAAGACGGCAAGGTTTTAAGCATAGATGCTCCCGCAGATCTACGAGACGGGCGGGATGCCACCGCGATCCGGAAGCCGCAGAACGGCACGCAAACGCTGTCATGCATTCTAGCGTCCGCCGTCACTTGAACAACGGAGCGTCGACGGGGCGACCCAGCCACATGGAAAGGGGTTGTGGGAATGCTTCGACATTGGGCCACATTCCGTCAAAGGCTTCTTCGACGGGGATCGCCTTATGCGGGAGGGTCGAGATGCAGGTACTCAGCGCTGCTGGATCAACAGGCATTCCGTGGGGTGTTCGAAGGAGAGGCTTCCAGCGTCATAGGCGTGCCTCGGGCGATTCGTCACGTGGCGGGCTGTCTCATCACAGCAGTATTAGGGGAGAAGCCCAGTTTGCGCGGCTCGTTGCCTCGTCGAACGCCAAGACATGGGAAATATTGACATGGCGGTTGGAGGTTCTGGTGAGAGATCGTCGAGCGACGGCTTGACGTTGGAACGCACCAGCCTCTTGTGGCGTCTGAGCCGTGGCAAGGCGCAGGCGCAGGCGGTGGCGCACAGGACCAATAGGTGTCTCGCTCACACAATTTTCACAAGGACAATGGTCTGTCCCCCATCTTCAGCATTTCTCCCCCACTCGGGTTCATCTAGAGGAGAAACTTCCTAATTTCAAGGGATAAATTGGTCTCCAGAGCGTCTCTCCCGAAGGAGAGAAGGCAACGCGACACCGTAGGGAGCTGGATGTCGGTCGTGGCAGCTCTGTTCGCTTTTGATCTGAAGAAGAAAGGGAAAAGAGAAAGGTAGAACGGGATTTTTTTCTCGCAATGTTTGTAGGCGGCTGGAGTGCGCTAGTCCGTTTGTAGAAGGCGGTGGCCTCTCGATGCTGCCGTTTTTTGTCAGTATATTATGTCAGCGTCTTATGTCAGCGCCTTTGTCAGTGTCTTTCGTCGCCCACCCGCTGATGCTCTGGCCTTGGAGCCATCACCACTTCAGGATGCACAGAGATTGAGTCCCGTCATCACTTCCATTGGCTATTCCTGTCTTTTGGACTTGACAAAAAAGCTCGATTCAGAACTCGATTAAGGTATCTAAAACGCAAAAAAAGCAAATTACGCCAAGCTGGGAATCCATCTATAAACCCCGGCCGCTGATCGAGCCAAGGTAAGGCAGGCCAACCGCCACCGACAAGCTCAGGCACACACGACGCGCGGCTCCCTTATTTCTTGCCGTTGGCCGCGTCCTTGTTGTAGTTGGTCCCCAGGTACCGCCCCTTGAGGAGCCACACGGCGAGGCTCGGCAGCTTAAAGGTGCCCATCTGGCCGGTGCCGCGGCTGCGGCCCATGGTCACGGCGGCGACGACCTTGGGATCCGGCGTGTAGGTGCCGACCTTGCCCTCGCCGGTGAAGCGGTGGTGCAGGCTCTTGGAGAGGAAGGTGGCCTGGAGGCCGGCGACGTAGGCCGTGCTGCTCTCGAGGTCGCCGGCGTCGCCGACGACGTACAGGCTGTCGTAGCCGGGGACCTTGAACTCGGTGTTCTGGCGCACGAGGCCGTTCTTGTCGAGCAGGTTCGCCGGCACGAAGCTCGTGTTGGGCACGAGGCCAAACGTCGGCAGGTACGCGTCGGCCTCGAGCTCGGACGTCGCGCCCGACGCGTTGGTCAGCTGCAGGATCGTCTTGCCGGTGCCGTTCTCGCGCGCGCCCGTCACCTTGGACCGGTCGATGACCTTGACGCCGAGCTTCTCGAGCTCCTTCCGCGCGAGGCGCCGCACGTCCTCGCGGATGTTGTCCCCGAGCGGCAGCTCCTTGTCAATGACAAAGTAGACGTCCTTCTTGCGGCCAAACTCAAAGCCCACCTCGCCGGCCACCTCGACGCCCGTCGTGCCGCCGCCGGCAACGACAATCTTGTTGGCGGCCGCAATCTGCTTGCGCAGGGCGCCGAGGCGCGCCTTGGTCTGGTCCGTCGTGCCGAGCTCCTTCCACGGCATGTCGTCCCGGGCCCGCGAGCCCGTGGCGATGACGAGGGCGTCGTAGGCAATGGTGCGCTCGGTGCCGGAGACGGTGCGCACGACGACGGTCGAGGCGTCCGGGTTCAGCGTCTCGGCCGAGCCGATGACGAGCTCGTAGCGGTCCTTGGGGTACTGGGCAAAGGCGGCCGCGAGGGGCGTGAAGAGCGTCTCGTCATCGTACTGGCCCGGCACGATGCCGCGCACGGAAGCCAGGTTCCAGTAGCTGCCGTGGTCAGTTTTTATCTTCTTTTCGTTCTGCCTTGGGGACGTACTGGTCGGTGTTGGGGGTGACAATGATGACCTTGAGGTCCTTGGCCTTGGGCACTGTGTTCTTGAGGGCGCGGTGGGCGATGCTCGTGCCGGCCACGCCAGCGCCGAGAACGACGAGTGTCTTGGTCATTGCGGCTGCGGTGTTTGGTGGTTGGGTTTGACACAGGTGCGTTGTGGTGACGGGTGATTGGTGTCGAGGTGTGTCAGAGAGGAGCAGGCAAGTAGTCGTGCTGAAGCTGTGATGTCCCAGAAACTCGTCAAACGCGACCACAGACGGCACCAAGGACCCCTATATACCATTCCATCCCATCCCATGCTGCCACCGTCGCATCGTGTCTCATACCACGAACCCCGGCACCATGTACCGATGGCGTCTCGTCCATGTCAGCTTGAGCCTCATTAGAAATCCCACATTGCCAAAACTCCGCCCACGACGGTGCCCATCCCACAATCCTACATGGCGCCTTACGCCCAGGCGGCAGCTCATCCCACATGTGCTCAGGGTACCATCGGCATCAAATCTGCCGGCATGCTGTGAATGACTAAACAAAGCTTAGTCGCGACCCCCATGCCGAAGGGGGAAAAATAGCTTGTGATCCTGGTACAAGGGTAACTAGGCCGAAGAAAACGGGATAAAATACTGTCCTTCGCGCGCGCGGCGGAGTTGGGGACTTGACCCATGCAGGAGACAGACGTGAAAAAGGCTGATCGTTGCATTGCGGCGCTGTTGGTGCACGAAACGGCAGGTCGAGCCGGCGACAGATCTGGTCTAGCGCGCGCGGTAACGACAACAAGGCAGGGCGTGACGAGGGCACGTGAGCACGTGATCGTGATCAAGTCGGCGGCACGTCGAGTTGGAGAGGTGAAGGTTGCGCCGGGCACTTTGGCGGTGGTGTCATTTCTCGCCCACATCTGACCGATGCAGCTCGCGTTCGCATTGCCAATGTCCGCGCAGCGAAGGGCTTGGGTTGCAAATCTTCCATTTCCTGTCTACTGAAACTCAACGCGGGCCGTCGGCCTGACAGGACCCCGCCCCGTCTCCCCTTCAGACAACGCGCCTATGCCAGTCCCATGAAGACCACCGCCACCACAGCGAGACTCAAGCCCATGACGCCCACCCGGCCTGGAGGCCCGTACGTCGCTGATCCCGCCGCCGGTCGGTTTCCGTTCTGCGTGCCCCCGCCTCCCTGCACCGGCTGCTGCTGACCGAGCCCCGGCTGTCCCGGCACCGGCTGCTGCTGACCGAGCCCCGGCTGTCCCGGCACCGGCTGTCCCTGGCCGAGACCACCCCCAGGCTGCGCCGGCGACGCTGGCGGCGGCGGCTGCTGCTGCTGCTGCCCGCCGCCCACCGTGCCGTTGCCGCTGCCGTTGCCGCTGCCGTCGCGAATGGGTCCCGTATTGCGCACGATAAAGTAGTCCCCCGCCACAGCGGCGTTCATCTGCAGCCCCGCCGCCGCGAGCGCCCGCACGGCGTCGAAGCCGCGCCGCTCGCTCGCGGCCTGCGACAGCGCGCCGAGCCCCTGCTGCGTGATCTGCGTGTGGTCGACGGCGACAAAGGCGTAGCGGTGCGCGAGGGGCGCCCGCGCCGGCGGGTTGGGCCCGATGTACTCGGCGAGCGGCGGCTGCTGCGCGAGGTTCTGCATGACGTACACCGTCTTGGGCCCCGCCGTCGAGTTGAGCACCATGGGCGTCTGCGCCGACGTGAAGCCCGTCTGCGCCCAGTGCAGCAGTGTGCTGGTCTGCGGCGGCGCGTTCGTCGGTATGTCCATGTCGATCATCAGGATGGCGTACGTGCCCTGCAGCGGCTGCTCTGTCGCGATGAGCGGCACCTTGGCCGTTGCTGTGCTTGTCAGCATCTGCCGAGGTTTCGGGTCGCGGAGATACGTACACTCTTTTGGCAGATTGACGCCGTTCATGGCCGCGATGCCGCCGTAGGAGATGATGAGCGCGCCTTGTCCCGCAGGCTGGAAGCCCGGCGGTGTGGCCGCCGAGACCAACGACGCCGCCGCCAGGGCGATGAGCGATGTAGAAAACATGTCGAGAAATATTAAGAAGAAACTCGAAGACGGAGAAGAAGACGTATGATGCAAACCACCCCTAAAAAACAAGATTCGTAATGCGTCGTGAGTAAGGGAACATCGACCGACGCCAGGCCAAGATCGTGTCAAAGGGAAGAGAAAAGATAGACACGAGCCAGGATTTGCAGCGACGCCCATCTAAATGAGAGAAGACGCATCTGCGACGGGAGACGCTATTCTCGGTTCCGGTGAGAGCTTCGTCCGTTCCTCAGCCAGCCCGAAACCCGAACGCCTCTGCGTGAAACAGGTGCTCAACAGTGCTGATACAGCAAAGAACCAACCTCTCAGTATGGGGCCATCGCCATGTCCTTGCAACGCACATGTGCAGTCGCCGGTAAAACTCAGATCGTCTTCAGCGACGCATCTCTTTCAACATGTCGATGCAGCCGACTTAAGGATGATCTCAAGTCAATCGCATCCTGGGGCAGCGTAGAGTGAGGGGACCAAAGCCGCAGTGCACCACAGCATCGCACATCTGAAACGACCAATTCGTCCCATCTCTGCGCGCCCCGGATGCCGATCGGCATTGCTCGAAACTTTGTTTCCGAGTCAAGGCTCCGCTAGCTATTTAGCTCGTGAACCGAAGGTGGTGCTGACGTGCTTCTCCCGTTATGGATGTCCAGCATGGTGCGACGCGGAAGGGGTCTCAATGGCAAGGTCCGATCGCCAGATCTTGCGATATCTGTTGCGCGGGGTGCCATTCCCGCATCCCGCACACATCTCCTAGCTTGATGCAGTGCTTGTGATTTGGCCCGAATGAGTCAAGAAAAAAGTGTAGTGTTCAGTTGGGGCAAGTCGAGGCTAGATACTATGATGCCTCCAGGACGAAAAGGATTAAAGAGGTAAGAATCGAAGCACTGATGAGTTATGACAGCACCATCGTACCGAGCAGTCGGCCAAGATCACATTTAGGTGTCTCACTCCGCGCTCCAAACCACATGTGACTTGCCTGGGCGGTAGCATCAGGCTTGAAAAACCAGTCACTCAGTCGGAGGGCGACCTCACGTACCCGAGCTGCTTCATCGAGATGCTTCATCTCGAATGACGCGGCTAGCATTCGCGGGTAGCCAGCCGCCTTCGTCTTAACATTGCGGCTCACTACATGCAGCCACCAGCAACTCCCGACGCTGGCGGCGCAAACACGCAATCGATGGCCATCACCGCACTGTACCTTGCCATGCGGGTTGCAAAATGAAAGGCAGACTACTCAGATGAACAGCATATCAACGAGCATGCCGTGCGAGAGGGTCCTTCTGTTAGGAGAAGATGCGGAACTAGGTACCCGAGCACTTCGTCTGCCATTCTTTTGCAACCCGCTTGCATGTTCAGAGGACTGTTCTGCGCCTGACCGGGTAGTCGCGAGCATCAACGAAGCACTCCTCACGGATGGCGGAACAAACAGAAGCAAACTTCCCCTCAACATCCATACGGTTCATTGGCTGTCGTGTACTTGCGCCATGATAACTGATGCACGAACGGCACCACAGCAAACGGCCGCATGGCTGGCGATCTTGGGTCGAAAGAGCGGGGGAGGGGCGAAACATATCTGTACTAGACAAGCCGCTTGGGATATCGTTGACCATCAAGTACAGGCGAGTTTCGACCCCGCTCGGGCAGAAGAAGATCCCTGATCGGCGCGATTAGGTCGGCCACCCGTAGGCCATCCGGGATGAAGCAGCCTCAGGCGTGGGCCGTGGAACATCAGGCGATGATGGCTGCGAGTTGGCTTTGGGAGAGGGGTCCTCTGGTGAGATCAGATCGAAATATCAGATCATGAGTGCGTGGGTGATCGTCGCATCTGCCATCCATGAGGAAGATTGGAAGGATATTCGCCATCTCTAGATCCCCAACTGGTCTTGCTCTCGCGCGGGGGGCATAGTGAGCATGTTGTTGAGGCAGGGACCTGGGCTTGTATAATAAAAGTGCAGCTTAGCTCCAAACCTTGCCGCATGCTAGGCGTCAAGCCAGCCAAAGTTGAGCAATCAACCCCTGAAGACATGGAGTTGGAGGAGGATTCAACAAGCGCGAGCGGGCAGGATGATCACTGGAATTTTTATCCGTTAGCATGCACATCCACATGGAGGCGGCAAGTGGCCGGCAAAAAAATGTCCCACCATATGAGTGAGCCCCCCAATTTGCCAATAGAGCAGCGCCGGCCCATGCCTCGCTGTCCGACTGTAGAGCCTTGTGGTTGGCCACTTTTTGTCGAGTACTATGCCGGCACCACCGGCTCCATCATGCCTAACAATACAGCATCAACGCGGCTGTGATGTTCGTGGACCGACCGCTTGCGTATGGGGCATAAAAGGATGGGCACCGGGATGGCAGTGGCCATGGAGACGGTCCGCATCATAAGTGACGTCGGACGCGGGAGCGTGTGGTGCGGTGGGATGACAGGCCATGTCACTGAGCCTCATCGCAGGTCGTCAGCGTGCAACCCTCCCGGGCGAGACGAGCTTACGCTGAATGTGTCCATGGGTGCCACGAGCGCAGGACGCATTCTTCCCCATGCTGATGACAAGACCCCTCTTCCACAGCCGCGAATTGGAACATCCGGGCGACGGCTAGTTTTGCTTGCATTGCCGTGTGGTAGCCTTCGAAGGCCGACGATGGACAGAGAGGTTTAGAAAGGAGCCATGTCGTCACGTGTGACGCCAGCGGTGTTGCAGATCCCGGAGAGATGCCTAGTGCGGCCTTGGGTGATCTGTTTTGGCCCAGCCCCTCGACGTCGCTGCTGCGCATCCCCCAGCTCCCGGACGCCCAGACGCCCAGACAAGGTTGGAAGGGCGAAGATTTGCGTCGCTGGTATGGTGCCTCTTCGAATGGCGGACATCAAACTACGTGATGCTTGGCTACCGCTGTCAAAGGAGCCGCAATCGCCAAGATCATGACACAAGGGCTCGGGCCAAGGCTCCTGAGAAAAGGGGCGAGCAGACGGATAGTCATAGCCAAGCCGACGTCAATCGGAAATCCTTCGCGTTCTGGGCTTCTGAAATGTGAGGGCTCGTCCGGGTGGATGTCGTACGGACGAACGATGGATACCTGTGTCGTCGGGAAAGGGAAGGGGGGGTGATGCAAGTGATGGCATGAATGGAGGCAAAGATGGGCAAACCACGAGGCAGGAGCTTTGGGTGGCCGTCGTTGTCGTCGCGCAAGTGGAAACGGTGACGGAGACGGGCGAGGGGTTTGCCGTCGAGAGGGTGGGGCCAGAGGACTTTACGCGGCATTGATTGGACAGGGCTGACATCATGTGGCGGCGACTGACCTCACTGGAGTTTGACTCGATGACACTCGTCCTCCACCTTCTGTCCACCAGAGCTCCTCCATTGCTGACGTTTCGACGGTTGGGTTGTTCTGCCATTTACGTTGCTGGCTGAAAATTCTGGGGCCGTCTGGTGGTGTGGTTTTTTTTGTTGTTGTTCGTATACGGATACTCGTCGGGCGAGGCTCTGTGTCGTCGGTATTGACGTCTGGTGTTTTGCCGCTGCCGTCATGGCACATTTGTTTGGCTTCCGCCTTTCCACTGGCTTTGCTTGCCTGCCCCTACTGATCGGCACCCCCTCAGCAGATGGCAGACAGGACGGATGAGCTGTTTGCTCGGTATGCATTGGTCCGCGTCGTCTTGGTGATCCCTACGATGTTGTGTCTCGAGAACTGCCTTTCCACCTGGCAGCCTTGTCGGACCCCATATTCTGCTACTGATGCAACTTGACGAGCTGATAGCTGTCAGTTCGAGGGTGGGTGGGCCTTGGCAGCAACCATCTGCATCCGCCTTTGGATGTCAGTACCGGTTGTGACCACCTTGGGCATTCTGCCGTGGCCTCGATGTCGGTACATGTGGGAACCGAGATTGCCATTGTGCACCTGACCAGCCTTTGGGAGGCAAAAGATGGCAAATTCTAACAATTTCAAATGGCGCACCCCCAAGAACGGCGGGAAATCCCATGTTGGTGGGACAGCGGAAAGTGAGAATGAAGTCGCCGCCGCTCACGATCCCGAGCTGGGCCCCATGGGCATGGAGATCAAGCCAATGGGCTGGCAAGCTGCGAGCCCGTCCGAAACAGACAGAGACTGCGAATGGCATCACCGGGAGGTCGCTTGTTGGGGAAAAGCCAAGGGGGACCCTGGGATGGGCGGCGCCGATCAGGTCTAGAGGGTGTACAGCAATCCAAGACGATTCACAGGGAGGAAGCTCGTCCAGAGGAGCGGAGCGGAAGGGGAGGTAAAGCTGTGAACTGTGAGCGGAAGAGATTGATGTTTGCTTTCAGGGTCCTCTTCGCCTCCCGACGGGGGAGGGGGAGACACAGGGTAGTCTGCATGACGCGCCCCGCTACGACGAGCGATAATTGGCTGGCGCAAGACGCAGGAGGCCATGTCCAATGACATCATGCACACAGACCACCTAGCGCAGACTTCGGTCTGCCGATCGCCCACCGAGACAGGACAGACAAAGCAGCGAGGTCACTGACTCCGCCCCCCGCAAGTGACGCTGACTGAACTGCCTGCTTTTCCCTGGTGCGTCGGCGGGCGAACACGGCGTGCCAGGCGTGCCAGGCGAGCAGGCGTGCCAGGCGAGCAGGCGAGACAAGGCAAGCATGTCACCGCTGAAGGGGACGGCGTCTGTCAGCGATCTGCAGGGTCCTGCCGTTTCGAGCCGTCTTCTCGGTTTTGCCTCCATCCGGCACCACCCCAAAGGCGCCCCCCCCCCATTCATACGCTTCTGCTTTTGTAGCCAAGCCCAATGCTATACCCGAGTTTATGACTGCCTGCTTGCATGAACGGATGATGCACGAGAGAGAGAGAAGTGTTGGAGCCTACGTCTTGCTATTACAGCTCAGCCTACCTGACCTGCTACCAAGTCGGTCTGTCGTCACAGGCCTCCAGACGCTGGCAAGTAGACACATTCTGATGTCCGCACCCCCGTCGCTGAATACCCTCAACGAAACACCAAATCTCTTCCGACAGAAGCGACTCCAATTCCGCATCATAACCCCCATCTCTGCCCTCCGGATGTCTCTCGACCGTGGCGACCGGTACCTGATTGGTTTCTGTCTCCAGTTAACTTACGACATTACAGGGCCACCGTCTCCACCTCCACGACGTTCACCGCACTAGGATGGCCGTCCATCACTGCCGATCTTTTGATCAAAACGGCCCTCGGACTGCGCGCAAATGGGTGGGTGGATGCAGAGGATGATGAGCGACAAGACGAAGGGGGTGGGGAGGCCAAGGGTCGGTGGGACAGGAGTCGACAGTAAGGTACCTAGGTACCTGCTGTAGGGGGGTCGATATGGTGGTGGCTGGACCCCTGGATTGCCTTTGTTGGGGTCCACACGAGAAGGGACCCTACCTGGCAGCCTGGCAAGCCTGGTAGGTACCCAAGAGTACCCAAATGCGCCTCGCTACCCTTCCCAGCCAGAGGTACTGCCTGCCCCCCCGTGCCAGGCCCAAGACGGCGCCAGCGTCAGCGCCAGAACCAGAGCGCGCCAACATCTCCCCCCAGCGCGGCCACACGACGCAGCGCAGTTGAGCGCCTCGCCTCTCCTATCCTCTCGCTGTCTCCTCATGTTCCCCGAAGCCGCTGATCATTCCCTCAGAGCCCCCCTTCTCAGATTTGCTATAATAACCCAGCTTCCCTCCACCTTCCGACCGTTTTCCTGATCCGTTTCAGTATCATCAGCACCAGCAGCCTTTCTTCACTTGACCTTACGACTACAACACCACTACATTCATCAGCAAGCCTGACTTACATCCAACCCATCAAACAATCTCATCAACCACCTTCAACAACCACCACCCAAAACTCACACTCACACCTCACCCACCGCCAATATGCCCGCCCGTCAAGACGCCTACTCTGTCTCCATCCCCACCTCTCCTCCTCCTCCTGCCAGCCTCGACGTCTACCAGCGCTCCATGCACCAGCACACCAAGCGCCAGATGGAACTCGCCAACCGCTCCTTCCACAGGCGATCCGGCGAGCACCGCGGTTCCGTCACCTCCAACATGACGAACGGCAGCATCAGTCCCGCCGAGTCCCAATAGACACGGCATGCACAGCAACTACGGGATGGCCGAGTCCAATCTGTCTGATCAGTCACGATTCAGCCCTTTCCCATGGTGGAAGATGAGAAGATGAGCACGGCCTCGCCCAACATGCTGGGCTCCTGATGATCGTTTGCGCAATCTGGGGATACCCTCCTCCAGGTTCCACACCACTGGCGACGACTTCACTGTTGCCCCACCACCCTCATCCCACTCTCATGTTTGGGTCCTGTTTTTTACACCATACCTTGCTTTTCCATTTGCTTTTAGCAATGCATGGCGTTCCGGCTGTCTGGGTCATGGCTGCTACGGAGAGATAAAGTAGCATTTGCCGCTAGGCGCGATCACGAATCGATGAAACATTTTTTATCATACATCTCCAAGTGCCAGTGAATGTGAATTGCCAGCCAACTACATCACCGACATGTGAAGGTCTTGCAAACGAACTCTACTACTCTGTAAACCAAGTTCACCCATGACCCTTCGTGTCTAAAAAATGGACCCTGATCATCAGGCTGTGCGCTGCAGCCACCC
>NW_009276967.1:380253-384525 GCF_000150675.1 Verticillium dahliae VdLs.17
CCATCCATGCCCCGGGGGTTCCTGGCACTCTAAAACCTCCAGCCCCCCCTCGGGGAAGGGGGAAGGATTGGCCCCCCCCCCGAACCCCTTTTCTCCGTAGCCCCCCCCCCCCCCCCCCTTTTTTCCCCCGCCTGCCCCAGCCCCCCGTTCCATTTCCCCCGCAAAGGCCGCCCCCACCTGCCAGATGACCATGACGCTGGGCTCCCCCCCCCGCGCCCCCTTTTTTTTTTGATACCCAAATTTCGCGGCCATAGTCGCCCTTTTTTTTTTTCGGCGGCCTCTTGAACGGGGCCCGGCGGCGGAGGCGGGGGGCATGGCCGTCACGTCCGCTGCGGCCCCGACCGCCGTCTCCCCTGCTATAGCAGTGCCCATGCCCCTGCCATTGGTGTTGTTGATGAGGAGGAGGAAGATGATGATGCTGATGGTGCTCCCCCCGAGGAGGAGGAGGAGGAGGAGGCCCCCCCCAGTTGCCCTCGACAAAGGGTGGGGCTCTTCGTCGTCCTCCTCGACATCCTCCATGACCTCCTCTCCCAGCAGATCAAGCATAGACCGTTCCTTGGCCGCGGCAAACGCGCGCCTCGCCGCCTCATCATCCTCCCTCTCCTGCCTCGCCCTCTCCTCGTCCTCGGGCCGCACGACATAGTCGGCAAAGTCGACGCCCTCCTTCTCGCTCCTCTGGATGCGGGCGTTGCGCTGGCGAATCTCGTCGAGGGCGTCGGCGGCCGCCATCTCGCGGCGGGCGTCGGCGTTCTTGGCCTCGAGGTCCTCCATGGCGTTCTTCTCCTCCTCGCCCGCGGCCTCGGCCTCCTCGCGCTCGAGGCGGTCGAGCCGCTCCTCGACGCCCTCGTCCTCGCCCGCGCGGTTCCGCCACGGCTCCATGTTGCGCACGGCGCCCTTGACCATGGTGTAGTCGTTGATCTTGGGGTCGGTGCGGAAGATGATCTCGGCCGAGCAGCGCGTGCAGCGGATCGAGAAGAAGAAGATCTGGATGCCGAGGTACCGCTCGCCCTGCGGCGTCTCCTTGCGCGAGTTGAACTTGCGGCCCTTGTAGATGTACTCGCCGCATGTCGTGCACTTCATCGAAAAGGGGGCCATCTGTTCGTTCGCCCGGAGGTCAGCTTGCTGCGATCAGAGGGGCAACCGCAACGGAGGGTGGTCACGTACGATGCGGACGGCCTGCGTCTTGACGCCCGTGGACTTGGGCCCACGCTTGCGCGTCAGGGCGCGTGGATCGAAGTCCGGGGGGAAATACTTTGTGAGAACCTTTCGCTCGGACATGGTGGGCGGTTAAGAGAGGTGCGCGTGGGTGGGTGAGGGGAAGCGCAGTTGCAACTGTGGCGGTGATTGTTGTGAATCGATCCGACGTTGTCACGATTGGCAAGGCTGTCACTGGAGGCAGCTGTCACTGGAGGCACAGCAGAATTCGATGTTCAAGATGACGTAAACAGAAAAAGTGGAGTTGCCAGCCTTGTGAGCGAGTGCGAATGGCAGAGACACGAGGGCAGTGCCCGGCAGTGGCATCGTGACTGGGCAGCTGCCAGCTCTCCTCTGTCAGGAAGACAAAACTTCACTTGCCATGCCTTCTCAAATGCTTCCATACCCATCGTCACCTTCAGCAAAGAGTGAGCACTGCAAATTTTCGAGACAGACAAAACCCTCCGCATGACCAAACTCCACTGACTCCATCACGCCTGCGCAGGCTGACGACTGCCAACTTTTCGGAGCGTCGGATTGAGAACTCATGCTTGCAGACTTGAAATGGCCCAAAACAAGGCCGGTGCAGCATCTCTCCCCATTTCCATGGCACCACTCGATAAACAGCCCATTTGAAGTGGCACGCATGTCCCTGCGACTACTCAGCCTATCACCTGTCATGACGGCCGCGGCGGCGGACGGCATACCCACAGGATCACCAAAGCCACCGTTTTCGAACCGCGCCCCGGCTCCCCGAACAACCTCCTTGACAGCTTCCGTTACCACGCACGTCCCCCAGTTCCAGTCCCCGTCCCAGTTCCAGTCCCGGGTATCCCCAAGAAGATCACCAGTCGAGGATCTGTGACTGTGAACCCAGCAATCGGGATCAAATGCTTGGTAAGGTTATCTTCTGTTGATCGACTGGATAGACCCGGCTTGGCCGCCCCTGTCTCGAAGTCTAGACCGAAAGAATTTACATGAAGAAGAATACCTGGGAGAAGACTATGTTCTACAACGATGCGTTGGGTGTGCCCATGGTTGCAAAAACGAGACGATGTCGTACCGTCGTGGGTTAGCCGTTCAAGCATGGTTTCTGCCGTCTCCGTCTGGGTGGCTACCCCCCCTTCGACATCGTCACTTTAGGGTCACGTTTCCCCCAAAACCTGATGCGCGTCTCCCCTCATTGAGTTCGGATCACAGTTCTTTGCGGAAACGGGGAACCTTCACGAGCAGCAACGCAAACTTCCGGTCCGGACTCGATATATTTGCCGGACCAAGCGCGCTCAGGCCGCACAAGTGTTTCCATCTGCCCAGCAGTCTTGTCATTGCCTGAGCATCTTCTTCCCAGGCCCGCCATGTGCCCAACCCGCCGCCGTTTCTGTTTCGTGAGGTGGGGGCTTCCTCGGTGGCGATCCCGTCCGATATACATGTATACCAACTGAACCAGCCCCCAACCGCGTCAAGCCAAGACCCGCAAGCTCGTTGCAGTGCAAAGATCAGGAATCCAAGTTCTAGACCCTCCCCGCAGCGACGTTGCATTTACCATCCCTCCTGGCTGGATTGTGACCCGCAAGATCAAAGACAATCGTCGTCATGAATCATCACAAGCAGCCGGCTCACCACCCTCCCTCGCACCCCGGCTCCCCACTCGAACACAATTGCCGGGTCCATGAACCGTATCTGCAATACCGCTTACCTACATGTACCTAGACCCTCCGCTAAGCCTCAGCTGGGACCACCCAGGCCGGACTAGACGAACGGTAGCGTTGCGCCTCGAGGTGTCAGAAAACAGGTACGGCCAAAAACAGGGTTCAGACAGAAAAGCAGGGTCTCCAAGGCCTCTGCTAAAACCAGTTACCGGATGAAAGAACCATCCCGTGTCCCTTCCAGCTCGGAGCTTGCTCCGGCAACCCCTGTCCATCTCGCCGCTTGTCTCGGTCCTGGCAGCGCGGCCTGACGGACATGGTCCAACCTGACCCCTGTCAGCATTCACTTACACTTTGCGTCTGCAGCCTCAGAGGCTTCCTGGACGACAGGCAAAAGACCGAGAACGAGATGATCCAGCCGAATCGTCTCTAGCGACGGCGATCGCCGCGCGCCCGTCTCGATACCATGACCTTGCGAGGTGTCTGCTTGTAGTTGTACGCACAGCGAGTCGCTTGCTCATCTGCCGCGCACGTCAGAAACCTGGCCCGCTGCCAGTGAAGCCACGGCGCTACGTGCGGCACCTGCGCAGGCTCGCAGGATGGCAATGAGAGAGATGCAGGAATCCCCCCCGGTCCGTATGCTGAAATCCTGCATTTCTGCGTCTGGAGGCGTACCGGGATTCTGACTCGACATGGTCGAAATGAGGATCATCACACCTACAGGAACAGAGGGGTCGGGGAGAATTAGTCAGAAACCTTCGTGTTCTCCCTTGCCTATGCCCCCCCCCCCCCCCCCCTTTTCTCCTTTCCCTTCTGCTTCGTGAACCTTCTGATTGAAGCCGGCACGGGATGATGGAAATTGGCTTCTGTCTAAATGCCTCAATACAGTTGGTTCTCTCGGAACCCTACAGCTCCCCGCCAACACCGGAATCCAACATTTCTGCCAACATATCCCACTTGGGGGCCGCCTCGTCGCTCGACGCCCGCGCGACCCCCCGCAGGCCCCCGCAAAAGAATCTCAGGGGCCTCTCGAGGGCCCCGCTGATCCCTGCCCAAAACCCAGTGGACGTTTCCTCCTGGGGTCCCGAGGATTCCCCCCCGGGACCTCCACCTCCACGATGACGTTGGTGACGATCATGGCTCTCTGCCGGATCCTCGTTTGTGTCTAGTTCTGGCTCGACGCCCTCGTCCTCGCTGTCCTGGACCCACCGAGCGGGGGGGGGCCTCTTCGGGGGGCCGCCCCCCTGCTGGGACGGCGGCGGTGAAAAACATGAACGAAAAACGCGACAGGTCGGGGGTCTCTTCGGGTTCCTGGGCCGCCCCTGGGGCCCCTCCCGCACGCTCCAGTCTGAAGATGAAGGGCGAAAACGTCGAGGATGGTTTTCCCGGATGGGAACCCATTTTCTTGCCCAGGCAGGGTGCGGTTATGGCC
>NW_009276967.1:385314-390067 GCF_000150675.1 Verticillium dahliae VdLs.17
CGGCGTCAAAGGTCACCAGGGGTTCCGCCCTGTTCCACTGGGCGCGGGTCGATTCATATTTGCCCAGATGTTTCAGCACGACGATGCTCTTGCCGGCCGTGAAGATCTTGGCGGCGCTGGGCTCTAGAAAGTTGGGCACATGCAGCTTGCCTGTCGGACGTGCGCCTCAGCTTGAACTGCTCCTGCCAGAATTGGTTCAGGGGTACCTGAGAGACCGAGTCGGCGACGAAGAAGATTTTGTCGGCCGGCAGCAGCTTTCCCTCGTGCATCCAGAGCCGGATGGGGCGCAGGTACATCTGGAAGCACTCGAAGAACATGCGGCCCAGAAACTCGTACGTGCCGTTCTGGCCGGCGGCCTGCGCGGCGCCGACTTGCTCGTAGAGCAGCTCGAGGTATCGAAAGGCGCCGACCTGGGACCCCTCCTCGAGCTGGCGCACAATGTCGGACAGCGCATTGAGGGGCTCGAGGTGCGGGCCGAGCTCGCGCTGTAGGGCGATGGAGCTCACGACGGTGTCTCTCGGCGGGGCGATCAGGCCATGCTGGATCCGTGACAGTTCCTTGTCAAACGACTGCAGGCTCGTCATGACATTGGCGTGAAAGACCTGCAGCAGCGGCATCGTCTGCCTGCGGCTCGCAAAGGACCGCAGCACGGCGAGGCGGCGTCCCGCTTCGGCGAACCAGCCGACGAGGGCCTTGCACGTGTCCCACGCCATGCTGGCCACCTGGTACGCGGGGTCCGGCTGGCCGTGCCTCTGAAAGAGTGATGTCTCCAGTCCCTGGAGCATGAACAGTGCCTCTCTGATCATGTGAAACTCGGACACAGCCATCTTGCGCGACGGCCCTGCCGAGGGCTGCTGGTGGCCGTCTGGCAGGCGCCACGACTGGCTCTGCTGCACGGCCTGCAGGGCAGCATCCTGCCGCGTCTCGACCTGGAAATCCTCGGGCCGCCGTCCGACGAGCGCGTCAGAGGCCGAAACGGACGTGTCGTCCGAGTCGTGGCCCGCGGCGGACTTGTCGTCCTCATAGCCCTCGTCGTCGGAGCTGTCGCGAAAGTCGACGGACCGCCACAGATCCGGCTCGCGATGCCACCCGTCCTCCCTGGCAATGTCCTCCCACGTGAGCGGCGGGCCGGCCCCTTCTTTCGGCCGGCGCAGGCGCGCGAGGGCCTGGAGGTCCGTCTTCTGCGCGGGCTGGTCGGCGATGTCGAGGAGAAAGTGGAGGATGTCGGGGGCCCATTTCGTGCGCAGCGGGGCGAAGGCGTCGAGGCTCTGGCGCAGGGCGAGGGCGAGGCCGTCGCGGTGGTGGACGCTGAAGCGCTCCTCGAGGCCGGCGAGGCGGCTCTCGACGTCGAACTGGTTCGTGCGGAGAAAGGTGTGGTGCCGCAGGGTGCGGGTGGCGGCGTCGCGGCAGCGGGCGAAGCGATGGGGTGCGTTCTGTTTGTTGGCAGGGGCTGGGTCAGTGGTTATGGCTCTCTCGGCGCAGGGGGCAGGTTGGTTGCAGACCTTGCTCGACGTGGAGGTGACGAGCTCGACGAGCTCCTCGGTCAGGGCGCCGAGCTGGGCGGCGTGAGCCATGGTGCGCTCATCGATCGGGTGGTGGGCGGGGCTGGAGGTGTGATGGAGCTGGAGGTGTGATGGAGCTGGAGGTGTGATGGAGCTGTAGATGTGATGGAGCTGTAGATGTGATGGGAGCTGGTGAGGTGCGACGCGGTGAACGGTGAAAGCGTCGACGGTTGACGCGACGATGTGGGGTGTTTGGTGGGGTTGTTCGACCGGCAGGTGGGGGTCGTCTTTGGGGGTTTGGGGGCTTCGGGGTCTTGGCGAATAAGCTTCCAGGGGCCGGGTCAATTGGCTTTTTTGTTCTGGTGAGACGGCTTTGTGCTTGGGTTGATCGAGCGAGACGGTCTTTGAAATGGTGAGACTAATGAGTGGGTATAAGACCTCGAAGGAGCCCATCGTCTTGGGAGCATCAGTGCAACGGACTTGGAGTCTTGGGGGAGTTGACTGGAGAGGAAACAAGCTTTAGGATGCGTGGGCTTCACATGGCGTGGTAAAGAGGGGTTATATGGACTGCGCAGACGCCTTGCTCAACCCAGTATACCTAGGTAGCCAAAAACAGATTGTAGCGACAGAGTATTCTCGCGCTGCAGCATAGTCGTATAATACCTTGTCTAATTAAGTACCTAAATGTATAGCATCGTCGTGGCCAAGCCGAGGCTCATTATCCAAGGCCTGGACAACCTACAAAACTCGTGACATGTGTCGATGCCAATCGATGAGGGAGGCGGCGGCGAGTTGTGCCCTTCTGCGCATATATCATTCGCCTACCACGCTATTGACTCACACCTCCTAATTTAGTTGTCATGTTCAACGGACCAGCCTTGGTGGAGGATCGAGACTGGAGATGTCTACCTTATTGATCCTTCGAGGGGACTGGTTTTTATTCCTGCACCCTGCACCCTGCACCCAGCATCAACCACAGCCTGCATCTCGTCTCCAGAGCCTGGCAGGAAGGCCAGCACGGGTTCATGTCAATAAATGGCCGACCTCGAAACACGCAGCGTTGCTGGAGTATCCGCTGCTGATAGGCTCGGTCGAGGCATTCGAAGAGGTATCGAAGGGATTATGCGTCCACGATTTTGCTGATCAGTTTATTGCGCGTGTGATGATCCATATCTTGAGCTCATTTCGTGACTGAAGGTAGGTACCTTAGGTAGGATCGAGGATCAAGGTAGGCCCACCACCCTAAAACGGTAGCGCAGGGAAAACGGACCCCGACGGCAGCGCAGATAACGTGGCCAACCCCTGGCCTCAGAGCCTCATCCATTGGCCGTTACGACGTAGAACCCCCCATTGCCCCCCCATTGCCCCCCCACGAGGCCCCGATCCACCGTGACGTGCCCATTTTGGCTGCATGGCCCTGGACCGCGTAATTCCACCTCGAAGCAACACCATCATCTCCTTTCTTGTACATGAATTTGCAGTCCGACTTGTCCCCTCCACACCCCCTTTACGACGACCTGCGACGATTTGCGACGACGACAATTGACTGCATCCGACAAAGCCGCATAAATGGCCGCCTGAGCGACGAAGAACCTCCGGCGACACGAATACCCCCTGGCTCGCCGTTCGCCTGCCACCAGCTGGCGCAACATCCGACGCGAATTCTGTCAAGAGAAAAAGAGCCAAGAGAGAAAGAGCCAAGAGAGAAAGAGACAAGAGAGAAAGAGACACTGCCGCCCATCATGGCCATGGCACGGCCCATACGGGCCTTGGTTGTCGTGTCCGTCATGCTGTGGTGCTTCTTCATCTACCTCATCTTGGGACCCCAAAAGGAAATCCACCTGCCAGAGCGCTACAGCCATGAGCGCGATCCCAACCTAGACCGTGAGCGCGAGCCCGCCATGATGTCCCCATCCCACGACGACGACGACGACGACGCCGCGCGGCGGCAAGCTGACTTTTCTCATCTGCAGTGACTGGCGAACCCGAGGGCACCCTGACCTACGCCTCGGAAGCCTACGCGCCCGGCATCGAGAACTCGGCACGCATCAACGCGACGCTGCTGGCCCTGGTCAGGAACGAGGAGCTCCCCGGCATGCTGTCGTCGATGCGCGACCTCGAGCGCACCTGGAACCACAAGTTCAACTACCCGTGGACCTTCTTCAACGACGTCCCCTTCACCGACGAGTTCAAGCGCCGCACCGCCGCCGCCACCAAGGCCGAGGTCCGCTACGAGGTCATCCCCAAGGAGCACTGGGACATGCCGTCGTGGATCAACAAGGACCTCTACCACGAGTCGACCAAGATGCTCAAGGAGAACGGCATCCAGTACGCCGACAAGGTCTCCTACCACTCCATGTGCCGCTGGAACAGCGGCATGTTCTACAAGCACCCGGCCCTCGCCACGACGCGCTACTACTGGCGCGTCGAGCCCAAGGTGCACTTCTTCTGCGATGTCGACTACGACGTCTTCCGCTACATGCACGACAACAACAAGACGTACGGCTTCACCATCAACCTCTACGACGCCCCCAAGTCCATCCCCTCGCTGTGGCCCGAGACGATGAAGTTCCTCGCCCAGAACCCCTCCTACCTGCACCAGAACAACGCCCTGCACTGGCTGACCGACCGCCTGCGCCGCCCCGAGCACACCAAGGAGGCCAACGGCTACTCGACCTGCCACTTCTGGAGCAACTTTGAGATTGGCGACATGGACTTTTGGCGCAGCAAGCCCTACGAGGACTACTTTGACCACCTCGACCGCGCCGGCGGCTTCTTCTACGAGCGCTGGGGCGACGCCCCCGTCCACAGCATCGCCCTCGGCCTGTTTGAGGACGCGAGCCGGCTTCACTGGTGGGATCCCTGTCTTTTTTTCTTTTTTTTTTTTTGGTATCATGGTACTCACACAGCACAGGTTCCGCGACATTGGCTACCAGCACATACCCTTCTTCAACTGCCCCAACTCGCCCAAATGCCGGGGCTGCAAGGCCGGCAAGTTCACGGACGGCGAGAACTGGCTGCACCGGGAGGACTGCAGGCCCAACTGGTTCAAGTATGTCGGCATGGGTTGAGCGGGCTCTCGACCTGGTGCGATGCTGCCAGCCTTTTCTTTTCTTTTTTTTTGTCATTCTTCGTGTATACCAGCTTGGTTTGCGCTTTTCTGGAGTACCGGCATTTTAGAAGGGGACAAGGGGGGTGTCTGGCGTCCATTCCCCCGCTGCATAGGAAGTTTGCAGTTGGGGCACTCGAGG